>NW_020653853.1:17847065-17871547 GCF_003589595.1 Hyposmocoma kahamanoa | reverse complement strand
GCAGTACCACTCAGAGCTTTAAATCACAAGGATCTAAAGGGCACATGGGACTTGTCAACTTATGTCTCAGGGTACGCCGGACACCCTGAGACATAAGTTGACAAGTCCCATGTGCCTGTAATTTCACCAGCACCCATACCCTTCAAAACCGGACCGCAGTAATGCTCACATTACTGCTTGGCGGCAGAAATAGTTTAGGTGGCAGTACTACCCTGGTCGAACTCTTTCACAAGGAGCTCTACTGCTGTTAAAGCCCATGCAGATTGTTTATCAGTACAATAACATTTACTACGTTATATTTTTTAACTTTTACTATGGTAACGAGAATAAAAACACTTCGAACACTCCTCTAAGCAGAGGCGAAACTTGTGTAATACACTAGTAACGTGTAGACATTGACACCCATCCTTACCTTCAACATCATGCAACAAAATTACGAATACTAAAACGTAAATATCTGGTTGGAAAACCCACAGGAAATTACCTCATTTGTGGTAGCCACCTCCAAATGTTTATTATGGTTGGAATTTAAGTACAGATCTTAGGCATAAATATTATGTAACCGTGCTAAATGTTGTTATTACTATTCCCCTTAATGGGAACCACTATAGTTTTGACCCAGTATCAGTGTTGTAAAATTGTTAAGTAAAAATTTATTTGGAAGTTGATGGGTGATGCTCACGATCTGTATTTGATACGCCATTCATTATAATACTCTTTATAACAGTCTATGCTTTAGTAACTACTCTTTCATAAAATTTGGTAAGAGCTGTTACACACGGCGACTGTTGGCAATGATACACACGCGCGTGTGTGAGACTCGCGATCGCATCGTGACACTCGTGATTTAGTCTGTGCGAGGTAGCTAGGCAGTGTGTGAGGAAAAAATCACCAATAGGATTAATTCATTTCCTTAGCCTCGCTTAGCGCAACTCTGGTGGAAAAAGGCTAGAGGAGCTAAGTATTTGTACATACAAAAAAACGAGAGATGTATGCGAGGGAGGAATGTGTGAGAGAGACCATTTTTACTCGATATTTATTCAAAAACGTGGATAAATATTTTAAATCGTGGTTTATTATTCATATTTAGTAAAACGAAGTATTTTTTTAAGCTTAATTGTAAACATTGATACTATTTAGTAGCATGTACGTATAATATATTGCTTGTTATACCTTTTTTTCTATACGCAGTAATAAAAAGAATACTTTTATGTACCGTAAATCCCTGTATTTTTGCGTGAATCTTATTATTTTTTAAAGGAGTAGTTTATTAAAAAAAAAGAATTATCTCCACACAATAATAATCAGCTGTCTAACATTTTGTACGGATTTTTTTTTATCCGTTATTGTACAGTTGTTCAGCTTCGTATATAGTATATAAGGGTTTTTGGTTATTCAATATTTTATTTTTAAAACCTGTATAGACTTCATTGGAAATACTTAAGCGATAATTTATTCTAATAATTCTAAGGATATTCAATTTAAAATCACTTGGCCACTATTTTGTCAAAGCCTAAATTCGCTACCGAATAATTTACATGAGTGCGAAAGAAACAGAGAGAGCCGCTAAGGAGAATTGTATTCGCAAATCGCATCAAAGCATATTGTTTAACTACACAATTATAAACAATTATTTTTTATATCATATGTTTTAATTAACAGATTTTGTGTGTGAAATGTAAAAGCGGATCCTTGGGCTATTTCAAGTCCAAACCTGACTTTATTTAGTACGCAGTAGACCCCAAGACCATAAAGTTGGGTCGCACTTTATCAAAGCAGAATAGCTCAGTTCAGGGGTTACAGTTCATTTGATAAGTTTCTGTCAATAAAATTGTCTATACCAGCCATCGAGTATAAAACCAGAAATAGAGGCGAAATGTCATTTAATTTGATTGAAAACTATTCTGCCATATCATTACTGTGACAACTGCGCTCCGATTGGCTAGCCCGAGTTCGAAACAATTGACGGGTGTCGTCAACTGTTTCACTTCAAATCGACCAGTTAACTTGAGCTTTGGACGAAATAATGGACGAAAATGGCAAAATTAAAAAAAAAATTGTTAGAGGCATCTTTATTAAAATAAATACAGAATATTTTTTGGAATATACGGAGACGTACACACAGGTCAGTAGTTGGCCTGTTTATATTTCAGTGCGAACGAGGGTTGATATTTATAAGAGCTGTATCACTAATGTGTTACCAGGAATATATGGCCCTTATTTCGTTTCTATTTCTGGTTATATACTCGATGATATACTCGATACCAGCCAACTTTTATGTTGATAAAAGTTTAGGTGAGTATGTTGCAATTAGTTTACATTCCTACCATTAGTGAGATGTTGTCGACCCCAAAAACTTAGGTAGTAAAACAGTATTGTTACATGAAACAATTGCAAAATGAGAAGTCATTAATAAAAAATGAATTCTAATGAATTTTATTATAAAAAACACAAAAGTAATTATCCATGTTTTAGGATAAATACTCAGTGAAATCGGATTTATCCTTTGATGGATATTTATCGGGTAAAAACCCATCTCTATCTCTAGCAACTCATCCTCACACCGCTTAGCTTAGATGCGACGAGTTGTATTTTTTCAACACGAGTTACTCGAGTTGACGGGAGTGCTGCTCGAGTCAGACAAAGCAATCACAAGTTGGGAATAGCGAGCGCTAGCGATGGAAACGCGCGACTTAATCGATGTAGTCGCTTATGTTGAAAAAATTTATCTCATTAAAAAAGTGCATCGCGTTTGTATCGCGATTGTATCGCTGCTTAAGACGAGTCACTGGAGGAAAAGCGGAAAAAATTTTTTTGCCAGATCAAATTGTTTAGGCATTTACTATTAAAATAACGGTTCATACAAAAAATATACGATACATCTAAGGATACGGTGTAAAGAATGTGTTTATGTATGTATATGTCCCAGGTTGGGATGTACAACACTAAAATAAAACAAAACAAGAAAACAGACTACAATAAAAGTCTAAAACGAATTATTCAAAAATACAATATTTAACTTTGGACATAATTTTCATATGGAGGTATTTCTTTTTACTTTAACCTTATTTACTATAGTCCATTTGTTTAGGTGCTTAATCTAAATGTAAACAATCTTGATACATCTTTTTATTGAAACATGTACATTACAAATCGATAGGTATAAAAATAGGCATGCAATTTCATATGAAGCTAAGTATTTGTATTTTGCATTTGAAGGTAAGTAAAAATAATTTTATAAATGTATATTTCATTAAATAGACATATCAAGATTGTTTACATTTAGTTAAGTACCTAAACAAATGGACTATACTACAGAAAAGTTGCTAAATTTTAGTCTAAACTGATGTCCTATTAATCATTAAACTCAGACGCACGGCAGAAAGTCGCCATGTGTAACCGCTCTAAAATAGACGCATTTGTTTGTGGTACCACTATCGTGCCTTTAAATTATAGTTAATTACATTTAATAAACTACACTCGTGCACATATTTAGAGGAAAGCTAAAAAAAAGGTTGAAATATGATAATGTTCTAATGAAATGTTCATATGAACCAGTGTTGTTGCAAATATTAGCATCTGTATCCGCATCTGCGGATAATCTACATAAATTTAAAATATTCATTGCGGATGTGATATGACCTAAAAGGCACGCTGGACTACTACAACAAAACAGAATGTAAGCCGAAAAAGCGCAAAATTGCTGTTTTTAAAATATTCTCTCACATAATTCGAACCACTTTGCATTGTCGGTATTAAATGTCCTTAGCTTAAATAATGTTTGATTGATCAATAAGTAATTCAAGTTTGAAAAGGTTTTGTTGAAAATTTGAATTTGCGAAACTGGGAAAAACTCTTTCTTCAATGATAATAATATTTTTTTAATTCTAGCACTTGAAATATCAAAATGGAAGATGGCTCGATTTATATGTCCGGGAGTGTATAACTTTGATAAAATTCCAAAACGATTAAGCTAGGCAAATGTATTGTTTTCATGCATATTGATTCTTTTCTTAATAAATGTCACAAAATCATTTAAATAATAAAATTTAAATTCATTTAAATCATTTTTAAATACGTCAAATCAGCATACGCTGATATGTAAAAAACCTGCAACTGCAACAACCCTAATATGATCCACTGGCCACATATATCAGAACGTTTAATTTAAAAAAAGACTAACTTCGATCGTCACTTGTTTTCGATTAAACGTTCTGGATATGTGGCCACTGGATCACATACGTTCAGAAACGTTATTATCATTACTTAACCTATAATTAGTATTCCTCTAAATATTTCCATGAGTGTATTTGCCTACTAATTGCGATTAATTTCTTAGTAAGTTGATCAAAATAATGTAGAGTTATATATTCACCTTATCCGTTATAGATAAATGATGTTTGTAGGTGTACGTAGGCGAACACACTTGGTCGTAAACCGCGCAGGGATTTTTCCGCCGTTTCTGGTCCATGTGAATAAACGGCATTAGGGGTTTTTCTAAGAAACTACCGAATCCTATTCTGAAATCAAATAATAAATATATTATTAGACAAGATCACATACGTTGTTCCGACCCATAGTAAATAACAGAAGCACTTGTGATACAGACCCGAGGCAATAGATAAAAAGTTCGTTTTTCTACATGACCTCAGAAACGGCGACACCGGTGCACCGGTGTGCAAGCCACTCGACCACGGAAGCCGTCAAAATAATATAAATATGTATGTACCCATACAGGTTGATAAAAAAACCACTGACCGTTTTAAAGGAGCAACTGTATAATGGAAATAAAAGTACATGTTCGGTTTTTTTTTTTTCAAATACTTAACAAATAAATAAGTTATGACGTCTCAAAGTTTTCAGAAAAATTATGAACAATGTTGACATCCGATGATTAGCAGACGCCGTTGCTACAGCAACAAGAACGGTGTGGGGCAGTAGGCGGAGTCAGCGCGCGAGTTCATGTATTTGACAGAGAACAAAGTATTAAACTAACACGCGATGCGTTAACGCACGTTGATAACTCGGCGCCGATCGCTCAATTTTATTTACTATTTTGAGGTAACCACGCCTTAGAAATTATTGGGAAATATTAACATCAAAAAATGGGGAGGTTTTTTTTGTTTGATTTCACTAGTGTTCTATTACTGAATCTTATGCACAGGAAAAAAAATGGCCAGTGATTTTTTATCACCCGGTATATATGGGACGTTCCACGGCTATGCCACACGGAGGGAAAGTACCTTAAATACCATAGATGGAAAATTTTACTTTTTTTTAATTTTACATTTTGATTTTAAAAACAATTCGAACTGCATTCAAAGATTTTCAAATAATCGCCTATCTGAACCGGGCATCGAACCTGCCAAATGAGAAAAACAACACCTGTAATTTTACTACACTGATCGAAAGCCTCAATCGAAAGTGTTGTTTTCTTGTAATTAATTACATTCATTGCTATATTAATATAGCATCTTAAATAAAAGGAAGACCATGAAATTTAACATCTAAATCTCAACAATCTCGTTATTATTTTATCATGCACTTATAACTGGGAAATTATATCTATTTTTCAAATTCGTACTCATTAGTAATACTTTGAAATGATAATGCCAGATTTAAATATGGAAAAATAGTCTCATTTCCGATAATGCCAGTTGTTACAAGCGCGACAAAGTCAGAGAAAGGCTATTCAATTTTTGAACAAAATTTATAATAATAAAATGTGCGTAATAGGCGTATATAGCTTTGGTTTTTTTTTTGTTTATTTATTATAATAATTCATTGCACATATTCATTTACCTAAACTTCATCGTCATGCTTCATACTTCATGGAGGTATTATCCATTGTACCGTAGAGTAGTGGATCATACCTCCTCCTAAAATCTGGGAATTATTGTGTCGTATTTTATTCGGCATTTTTTTATATTGCAATTACTACGACAGTTTACAACATTTAAAACAAACAACACCGCCAAAATATTTCAAATATCAACAGCAGATACATTTTCACGTAGTATATACAAATAATACAAGTACTACCCAGTTTTACGGGATTTCATCCCGTGTTATAATTCTTAACTAATTTATGCACACATGGATTCAATAAGCCTGTCAATAATTTAAAAGCAGTGATAGTTATGTGGGTCGATTTTAATGATAGTAATTGTACAATGTAACTAGACGTCAAAATTAACAATTTAAATAACGTCAAAATGAATATACATATCGCTGCTTTTCCAGAACAGCGGCCTAATCCAACATAGTTCCATTTCTGACTTATTACTTATATATATATATATATATATATATATATGTATATGTATATATATAGAAGTACGTCCAGAAAATACAAAATTTAATTGCAAGTGGGACACCAAGCTTTTCATTGGTTAAAATAATCTCATGACAATGTTGAGATGGTCTACGAAATGTCAATTTTGGGCGGCAGACACGTCTCAGTTATTTAAACCATCTGCCTTCTTTTATTTTATTTTTTTCAACCTCTAAGCATCTGCCTGATGCATTTACATTTAACAGCCACTGTTCCAGAAAGCCGTTGAAATGTCAAAGATTAGACAGTCTTCATTATTAGGGATTTGTCATTTAAAAATTCGGATACTGTATAGTATATTTTATTAGTCAATGAGTTGTTTAATTGTTTAAATAACGTAAGGGTTTTCAGACCCTTGTACTTTTAGCAAAGTATTGAACATTTTTGGGGCCATTACAAAAATACTTTTCTGCATGAAGATAGTTTTACAAGTTTTCAAATGTAGTTCGTCATAACGTCTTGGGTTTCGGACATATGCGGTAATTTCTTAGATATACATATAAAGTGAAGGAACAGCCAGTAGTCGAAGATCTTGGATGGTTTGCATCTATCCGTTTTCTTCAATCGACAAATGTTACCTACTTGAAATTGGCGGTGAGATTTTTCAGCATCGGTGGCAAATCATCCCTTAAAGAGACCAAGGTCTCCTTGTCATCCAGCATAGAGTACGTGAGGTCCATCAGGTAGTACAACTCGAGGGGATAGTTCCTGGCGGGCCTGTACGAGAATTTAACTTTGACCGTTTGCCCTGAAAAGATAATCTTTATGTTAGAAAGTTTGTTTATATTAAACTATTTCCGAGGTTTTTCATGAGATAATAGACACGACCATACCGTATAAAGCTAAAATGACAGACTGAGCTCAAGTATGTGGAACTGCGCATACTGTTGGCACACATGCCTAGCCCTCTAAGGATTTCCGCTGTAGGTATATAATGTTCTGTGGGTAGGACCAAATTTATTTTGAAAATGATCTCTACTGTATCCGTTCTGGACTGTGTGGTCAGAATAGTGCCCCAGATTGAGTTCCGTTGCTCTGGTACTCACACTGGTAGTACAGAAAATTCCCTAGTTTTAAACCAAGTACTTAGTGTGGTTGTCTGAGACATAATTTTTGTTGTTATTGCACGAGACTGTACAACAGGAACCAGTGGCGCAGCGTGAGGGGGTGCAGAGGGGGCCATGCCCCGGGCGGCACAGCAACGGGGGCGGCGGCAAGCGCTGCCGAGTCTAACTAGTCAAAATGTTTTTTCAACTTAAAATTAGAAAATAAATTCCGCTATTTGAGAAAACGATATCCTGAACGACACAAAGATGGCCACATAAAAACAACATAGAGGGGGCATCAAATTTAGGGTGGGCCCAGGGCGGCAGAAATCCTCGCTACGTCACTAACAGGAACAAGTTGACTTCGTGAAATTACGCAATTTCTCACTGCCTTGCAGAAGATAACTGCGCAAATATCTATCACAACTTATCTTCTTTGCTATTGTATGTTCTTGTATAAACGAGCAGTATAAGTTATGTTACAAACAAACTCACGTGGCTTCAGCGACAGGTGTACTTTCTGCGGTTGTATCTGTACGGCTTTGTCAACCTCTGAACTGCCAGTGGGGACGTCCTGTAAGGGGCGGTTGTCGGTCACATTCCACACTGGGGCCTCTGGACGCTGGATCGCCGCTTGACTGCATCCCGCTAGTACAAGGCTGGAGGAAGTAAAAATTCGTTTATTTTGATATTTGTTTTTGATGTCGAGTGCTAATACTTTCGCAAATATCATCACCTGCACTAGGGAAACCCTGTACCGCGGGTGCCATGGACATACACATAAACAACCACAAATTACACCCAAATAAAAATAAATGGACGTCATACAAATATTTCTCCCGGCCCGCGATTAACTGCCTCCGTGAACGAACGGTGACCATGCTGGTCTGCCACGTGAAAGTACCGGGTTCCATTGCCGGGTCGAGGGAAATATTTGGATGGCCTACATTTATTTGTCGTGAGTTTGATGTAATTTGTGGTATTCTGTGTGTGTCCATGGCACCCGCGACACAGTATACAGTAAAATAAAGATGCTTTTTAGCCGTAGCCGCCATCTGTGAGAGATCTATGATAGTATTTCTTCATTCCGCTGGTAGCAGTATAGATGACTAGAGATGTCCCTTTAATAATTGTAATTTTTAAGTTTATTGAATATCACAATATTTTGCTACCATGATATGAGGATGAAAAAAAAAGTTTGACCCATTCAATTATTTTTTGTGAAATTAGTCAACTGGTTTGTTATAAAATTACTAATAGAAAGTTCGATCATATAACTATAAACAAAATAAAATATGTGATATTGTAATTGTTTTGAACTTACATCAATACCATGGTCTTATACAATGCCAATACTGTATGTATTTTGTCATATTGTCTACATATCTGATCTATCTTGGGTACAAGTCCAAACAAGTTCTAAACGAAACTTTCAATGGAGTGTGAAGAAATTAATTACACTTCTACGACACGACCTCGGGGTTATCCAGAGGTCACGGCTTAAAAGTTTTTTCTACACATTTTTGAGATTACGAAATATCCGAACCCAGCGTGCGTTGAATTATGCTATTGAAAAGTATTCAAGCGGCATTCGAACGGGTGATTTGAACTGCGGTGCGCGCGCGCAGCACAATCAACTATCAATCAAGAGACGATCTCTTGATTAGAGGTAGGTTCGGCAGGCAGCGGGCAGTCATGGTGCACGCCCGAATGTCGGTCAGCTATCGTGGGAACCTGTTAATCCAAAATGCGTTCTATTTGGTACTACTATACAGATAAGTGCTTCACCAACACTGAATTGTTTTTTTTTTTAACATCAAGTGACGGTACGAGTAAGTTGTGCACCTGATGGTAACCTACACGCCTGTCCATAACAGTTTTTTTTTTTTTTATAATAATAAGTTATAGCGCCACTCAGAGCTTTAACGATATATTAAGTAAACATTTAATATTTTTAAATATAATATTTTTTTCGATAATGAATTGAAATTTGACCTCACTATTGTAATCTATCAAAACAGCCATCTGGCTGGATGTAGTAGATATGTTTGGCCAATGGTTCATATGAACATTGTTATCATACACAGAACAATAAATACATTATAAGTGCTTACAGGGCGGAAAACGTGTGCCAACAATACGCGGAGTTCCACAAACTTGAGCTCAGTTTTCGCTTTGTGGGTTATGGTCGTGTCAATTATGTCACGCAAAACCTCGAAAATAGTGGAAAAATGCCTTATTTTGCTACTTTGCAGAGCAACAATCATAATCGCAAATAATAATATTATCCATGGTGGGGTTTTATATCATCGTTAATTCTCATTTTATTTAATTTTAATAAATTTTCCATTTTCGGTTTATCGTAATATTTGTTTTGTTATAAGAAAACACGAAAGTAAACCTTGTGCCGATGCAATATGGTCGGCTTCTTTTTTGGAAAATCATTCGTTGTCTCTTTCAGATATTGCCGCTAGATGGAAGCTCATTGAATGAAATTGCAATATAGTATCAAAACGTCGTAACTTGCAATAAAAGGTATTAAAATTTCAACGATATTCTAAGGGGTTAAGTTTAAATTATATTAACTGTTAATTTGTTACACCTTTTTAAATAATTCCGTATAATTCTGATAGTACCTAATCTAGGCTTCAGATAATTCCGTTGTTAGTTTTTCTTTCGTGTTATCATAATTCCACTCTTTTTTAGCATTCCTCTATAATATGATGAGTATAGATAGAATGCTTTTAAATAATTATATACTTTATACAAATACCTAACTACAAGTAAGTAAGTACCTACAGTCATACACTTGAACAATTTTCCCACATTCTGAATTAGAAATGATATATGACGTAAAAATTTCTTCAAAATTTCTGCTGGTATAGTTGATACTTATTTTTTCTAATTTATTTTTGTAATATCAAGTGACGGGATCTACAAGTCGTGCGCCTGGTGGTCCATAACAGTTGTAAGACCACTCAGCGCTTTAAATTGTAATGATCTGAGGAGCGCTGCCACGTCGCCAGTCACCCTGAGACATGAGTTGACAAGTCCCATAATATTACTATTCCTTGAAGTGAAATAAAATAACCTAATTATAGTGCAATAGACAGACTTCGCTGGAAATCTATATTTACAATGGAAGGATTTAGTTTGTACAAGTACAGGATTGAATAGCGTACAAGTTTTCGATTGTGATCTTCATGCTTATAAGTTTGCCTCGACCGCCTCCTACTTGGTCATACATAACGTAGCCGAACTGGTAGTCGAACAAGACAGTACAAAGGGTATACGTACAGGTGTAGGTCCAACTATAAAACAGACTTGGATGGAATTGCATGATTTAATTGCCACCTTCCCCTTTCCATCATCGGGGAACTGGACGTAGGCTGGAGTTTCACCCCTGTGTTGTAGATATTGAAAGGTTTCGCAGGAAGTGTTTGGCTTCTACATTTATATGGCGCACGGCTTTGGAGTGGAATTCCCTGCCTGCAGTCTTATTCCCTGAACGCTATAACTGGATCTGGTGTGCATGTCCATCTTCAACCTCATCGTCACTTTCCATCAAGAGATATTAAGGTTAAATGCGCACTCCTGCTCCTATTGAAAGATTTCGTCCAGTGAAGTACTGCCACCTTGCCTATTTCTGCCGCCAAGCACTAACCTGAGCGTTACTGCGTTCCGGTTTTGAGGGTAAGGGTGCTGGTAAAATTTCAGGCACACGGGACTTCAATAAAAAAAATGTCTGCTTTTCAACTTATGTCTCAGGGTCATGGGCGCAGTGGCAGGGATCCTAAGATCTTTGCAATTTAAAGCTCTGAGTGGCGCTGCAACTGTTATGGATAGGTGTGTCGCTTACCACCAGGCGCACGGCTTGTTCGTACCGTCACTTCGTATTATGAAAAAAAAATACATTTTTAATAAAAAAATTTGACTTTCGAGTTGTATAACGCAGAACATGGCCCACCCATCTGCAAGCGGTACGAGTTCCAGAACGCCACACAAAATGCAGTTCATGCGAACGCTATGCAGCGGATCACTGAAGCAAGTAGATCTAATTTGCCACTAATGAGGAAAGTAGTAGAAGAAGGGATGTCTGTTGAAGCCGTACCAAACTAGACCTTACCTCTTTTCATCATCACATCGTGTAGAAGGAGCCTTGAAGTACGGATCAGCACACCAACGACAGTGCGACGCTGCGGACAGGCATTTTCCGCATTCCTCGAGCTCGATGCATACCAGCTTGTTCTGCACTTGTTGCAGCTGAACTGTTTGTGACAGAAAAATAAAATTTTCAAAAGAAGAGCTTGCGAGGGGATATGCTTGAGTTTTTCTAAATGACGATGAACAAGTCGGTTCTTATTCTTTTCACGTTACGTCCAGCAAATCGCAAAAGCGACAAAAGGAATAAAATTTATAACATTAAGCTCAATTTACGTCCCCAGAAAGGAAAGAAAGCGAATTGCATAGTATAATGAAGTTTAGGTCAATTGTGTAACGAACACAGCATTTCCTATATCTATAGGTACGAGATAAAACTTTTGAGATTCGCTCTGGACCTTTTGGAGGGAAAAGTGTCGTTTTTATTTTGACTTTCAATTATTTTGTGAAATCTAGTTTAAAGTGGAATAGGATAGTGCTATTGTGCCTTAATCGAAGATTAAAACGCGAAATTATACGAATCTCGAACTAAAATACCCGTATCGGCCCGTTTTAAGGAATCCCGAGTCAATCCAAGCACGCCGCCTCAAATTGCCTATCCTCTTTGTGGCGGTCATATTTACAGAAACATTTAAACTTCATGTTTAGGCTGATGGCTTTGCCAAAGCCGTAATAAATAAATAAAAAAAAAAGATAAAACTTTCATAGTTTTCTCACAGATGGCGCTACGGCAAAAGTCATAAAAACAAAGAACAGAAAAACAAAGTACGTAGTAGTAGTTGTAAAGATTCCTAACTGGGTGACGAAATACTGTCATAGATAGCGCTACAGCCAAAAAGTCGTTGAAAACCAAATACAAATATCCGACAATAAGCACATAGAAAAATTCGTGATGTCCGCTGGTTGTTCCGTGGCTTAGTTGGCATAGCGTTAAGCATAGCTTCGAATCTAGCCGGATCGAAGAAATATTTGTAAGTGTTTGTATTAATCTTTTTATTAATAATTATAACAGTCCGGAATTTGTTATTTCTTTTTAATCAAGATGTTGTAGTGTTTCAAATTAAGAATGTGTGAGTTTTGACGACATCGGTTCTGTTAGTAAACCACGCTTAAGGCATTTCCATTGTTTTTTTTTCTTTCGTGGGCACAATTATAGTCAGTTGTGCGTTTTTTGTGTTATTTATGGTTATTTATGAAGTAATTATTGTAATTAAACCATATAATAAGGGCATAGTTCTGTACATTACTAAGTACAATTCTTTGATATTAGTGTTTTTAACTTAATAATTTCATAACTTAATTTTTAAATGTATTCCATCGAAATCGTATTGTTCTATAGAAATAAAGTAAGTAGTACTTACATACGTACAACTAGTCGGTAGCTATGCATGTTTAAGTTTTTAAGATTGTTTAATAGTTTTAATTCATAAAATGGATGCATTCTTTGCTACGCCTTTACATGGTATTAAATAATAAGGGCATATATATTTAATACAATGACTTTTGGTTTTAAAAAAATAGCATACTTATTAATACAAAGATCGAACACTCAGAAAAAATTCCTTCGATCTCATTGACTTACAAATAAATGGACGACGGGTCTAATACAAAAACCACGAAAAAAATGTCCCAAGTCAACCTATTTAAACGTAGTGACATGTAAAGGAATATGAAAAAACTAAAACGTTGAATTTAAATTGTAATGTCATCGCAGTACTGTCTAATTTTGCTTGCTTCGCTGTCAGTCGAACAAACGAAGACTAGAGCGTGAATGACGCTCTGTATACGATTTTAACGCCCTATAAGTTCGGACACTTTTTAGCGCGGACTCGACGTCCATATAATTATAAGTCAATGTTCGATCTGGACGAACCGACGTCTTCTAGCATACCGTGGCAGACGCTATACCAACCAAGCCACGGAACGAACCAGCGACTTCACGAATTTTTCTATGTTCTTGTTGTCGTGTCTTTGTATTTAGTTTTTCAACGACTTTTGAGCCGTACCGCCATCTATGTGAAATCTGTGACATTTCGTCACCCAGTTAGATACCTTTACAGCTACCAGCTCCGGCTTGTGATCTCGCTATTCATTGTATTTTTAAATTTAGTAACTAGTGGAGTAATTTCACATAAAAATAATTGAATATCAATTCAATAAAAATTTTAAAATAGCAGACTTGCTCAGATGATGTAGTCTGGCACATCATCATTACAAAACATACAAATTTATCTACTTTGTTTTAAACACTGCCTTGTAATCAACCGAATCGATCTACAGTGTTATGTTAAGTATATCACGGAAGTGAGATGCATCGGTCATCTATTTTCAACTCGCGTTTCTGTTAAATTGGAATTCCCGCGATGAAATATTCCATGGTACGGGTTTGTCTGACGATGTTGCGATTAACATTTATGATTATGATTTAGTTTTACATGCTTTTAATCCGCTTCGTTTGCTTTAGGAAGTCATTCGTTTAGCTTTTTGGGTCAGCTGTCTTATTATTTTGAGGTATATTGTACAGTTGATAAACTACTACTAGATACTATCGTCATCATCGTCGACTCACTGCTCGGGAAGTGACCCTTTATAGAATATGGTTCAAGCATATTTTTAGTAGCAGTAGTGTTCCTTGTGAAAGAGTTCGTCCAGGGAAGTACTTATTTATCTATTTCCGCCGCTAAGCGTTCCGGTTTAAAAAGGTAAGAGTGCTGGTGAAATTACAGGCACAACTTATGTCTCAGAGTGACGGGTAGTGACCCTAAAATCTTTGCGGTTTAAAACTCTGAGTGGCGCTGCACATGTATGATAGGCGTGTCGCTTAGATAAAGATGTATGGAAAGACGACATTTCTCTAGATTCCACATAAATTTGATTCAAAGTCCCATAGCATTTAAGTTTATTTGAAAAGAGCAATCCCTAAAGTTTCTTGCTCGTTCTTCTCAGGGAAGTCACCGTACGAGCAGTAGTTTAAATGTGACGTTTTCAAGTGTAAATTTAATCTACCTACGGCATAAATGATTCCTTGACTTTGACTTTGCTTCCCACCAGACGCACGACTTATTCGTCCCGTCACTTTTATTATTAAAAAAGGACTTTTTCGTAAATGTGACACTAGTGCAAGTGTTAATTCCTTCAAATTTATCTCTCAAAGAGACTCTGAAGCCCTGACCGTAAATAACCTCTTTCATCTTCATTCACCTTTTTATCATCCTTTTCTCTGGTTCCTGCCCACTTACTTTTGAAATTTAATTTTAATTCCTTTGCCTCGTCATTCTTACTTTGCTTCTTTCTGTGTCGCTACTCTCACCAAAAATCTCGAGAGAAAGACCGTATTCTCCTATCATGTAAACTTAACTGCTTATAAGCAGCAATAAACCGAATACAGGCCCTTTGGGCCTTAACCTGTCCTTCCTTTCTTCCTTTCTTCCTTCCTTCACCTTTTCCCTGTTATACTTCTACAACAAAGTCATGTGGACTGAGCGTACTTTCTACCACTATTACTCGACCTCTCGGCCACAGAAGTATTGCTACGAAACATTCACAAATGCACGTGATTTAGAAATTAAACTTCACAATTGGACGTAGTTAAATAAAAATGATCCAATCCACATTCACTCAGTTTCGAGATATTAACATTGTTTTGTTTGAATTTTAAAAGTGTTTCTCACTCGAGTTTTATTTTCAAAACTTATAATATCATGTAATTCTAGAGATATTTATTTATGTTTATATGTTGGATTTTCTTTGCTGATCTAAGTGGTTAGACTTTCTACCAACGCCTATCTACTAAATGGTCCCTATCATTTGGTAGATAGGCGCGTTATTATTTAACTCATTTTTTATATTTGTGGATTGAATCCTTTTTTCTTAACTACGTTCAATTGGAACCAGCCACACGCAGAGTTACCACCTCTCATTCTACTAGATAACGTTATGATATGAGCAAAGAAAGATGACTGACACAACCCGAACACGATTTAATACGTATCTCCGTCAGCTACAGCGAGATTCGAAGCGGAAAGATTCTACATACCATGATAATTGTATTTCATGAAAATTTAAAATTTATGTTCACAATCCTGTTTAAAATTTAAAATATACAAGCAAACATAGGTATATTCTTAACAAAATAAACGAAAGCTACAGTTGCGTCATGATCGATTAACAAAGTCAGCATTGTGCTATAGTCTATATCGGATCGGACATATATTACCAATGTAAACAAGGAGGTGAAGGTAGGCGTGACTGCCTTATACGGACCGCCAAATACGTCGTTCGGTTACACAATTTTGTATTCTGTAAGAGTTGATGAGAGCGGTGCGAACGCAGCCAACGTTCATGGCGTGTAACCTACCACAGCTGTACACTAGACCAGAGAACAAAAAAGTAGCGAGAATGGACACTCTCCGCTCCTCCCTTGCTTTAGATACCGCACCACGCCCCGCACATTGACGATCACTTTGACTGAACGGCAGCAAGGCTGTTGGCGAGCCGTTTTCGCGCTAAGACGGCTTTGATATTTGAATATAGTTTTCATTTATTCATTACGAAACTTGTACATTAAAATGTAACATCATTGTTCGTTACCATTTATAATAGTCGTGAGTTGTACTGTGTACGGCTGTTTATTATCATCTAAACGGGATGAAGAGATGAGTTTCTTTCGCTTTCCGAATTAATGAAAAATATAATATTATATTGATATAAATACCTAATGAACCCGTTTAATTATTAGTATTCCATTAATAGAATTATAGATAACAGATTCTCGTTAGAATTTTCGTTATGTTGCCGTACTCTAACCACGTAATAGTATGAGAAGGTGATGGTAACCCTGCCACTTCACGCACACATTTGCGCGTGTGCAGATAGCGCCTTGCTGTATGTAGTAGTTGTGGGTAAATAACTTTCGACCGTTGTATGGAGTGTAACTAGACTATATCAATAAGAGCAATTATCATCCGTAAGCGTGACGACGTGACTTCAATAGCACTATATAAAAGAATCTTAGAAGAACATGCGTAGTCTAAAATAACTTCGAAAAAAAAATTTGTAATTTGTCATAATAACATCGCAAGTGTTTTATTGTGTTGAAACGATTAGTGTGGGTTGTAACGAAGTTATATACTCTCGATATTACTAAATTTTAATTGAAATATGAGCCATAGTTAAACTGAGTGATGTAAAGAAATAAAGCTACGAAAATCGAAACTAAAGCTAAATACCCATGCTATTAAATATTAATTTTTCTACTCCTGTAGTTATACAATTTCGTAAACCATATCATAAAAGCGCTTTTTTAGTTCCGAATCAAATTTTATTGTCTATGGTACTCGCTACTGAATTGAAAAAATTACTGTACGCAGAACTATAATAAGTTTCAAAAGAAGAACGTCATATTTTTGTCAATTAAACTATCAAATATGACACAATTCAAATGCCCTACTGCTTCCTGATTGGTTAAATTGGCCTAAAGGTCTTGCAACCGGGCCATAAACCGTTATAAAAAAAAAAGAAATATTGGTTAAAATGTAAACGGTAGTGGCCAGTTCTTTTCTATCTCTTTGGTTTATTGTTTTGAAGCGATTGTTGGGCTATTGTTTGAGTTTGTTGTCGTGGACTGTATAAACGCACACACTCAACAACATAGCCCCGCACTAGGGAAACCCTGTGTTGCGGGTGCCACAAACACACACATAGACAATCTGTAATTTGTGACCCAAACTCAAAGAGAAATAAATGTAGGCCATACTAATATCTCTCCTCGTAAACTCTGTATATCAACTGGAATCTTGTTATAGAAGCGTATACATTGAATGAATTTATGACTTTGTGAAAACGACTATCAAGAACAGCTAGTCTACTCCTCGTTTTAGTGTTATGTCTGTCACTATTTTTATAAAGAAATTACTACTCGTCTGAACATAAATTACATTTTCATAAATGTACTGTGACGCTAGTGTAAGAATGTTAATTTCCTTCAACCTATCTTCTTCTTATTAAACTGAACTTGGCGCAAAAGAGCCAATCACGTTTGCAGCATTTCCTCGTTGCATGGCAATGGACAATCTTTGCGCCAAGAACAACCCTGCGCGGGAGTCATATTCACTCTCTCTTAGCTGTCGCCTGATTTCCGCTACAAACTTTTTCGCATCGCCACCCCAACCACCCGCCGTCTTAGCAGCAAGCGGAACGAAAAAGTAGCGACTTTCCAAATAACGATATTTGTCTCATTTCTTGCGAGCAGCGGATTCAGCAACAGCACCAGCTGAAGTCACTGTGCCACAGAAATGCGAAGCTGCAAATGCGCTAACACACGTCGCATCCCACAGGAGACACCTACCCCTCTTCCACGGCTCCAGTCATTCCGTCGGGCCTTTTCCCATCTGATCGACTGAGACCTGGAACTAGAGCCCGACGGATGATTTCGTTTAATGCATGACAAACATGTCGACAGCAACTGACTAATAATATGTGTTTTAATTACTAGTAATTCAAATTCACTCTCGTCTAAACATTGACTTACAATTGTCTAAAAGACCCAAGTTATATCTATTTTCAAAAAAGTCCGAAAGCGAATCAAAATACCTAATATAGCATGTAAATACCTTTTATTTTGAGAAAATCCTCCTATTTATCCTTATTTTATTTTATTTTTTGTACAAATTACAGAATACAGATTATCCAGGGCGTCAAATTTGGTGTGGGACATAGTAACAGGTGACGAAACATGGATTTATGGTAACGATCCCAAAACAAAGCAGCAATCGAGCGTATGGGTCTTTCGAGATGAGCCGAAACCAACCAAAGTGGCGCGCGTGGGAAGTGCCTCTAAGCGGATGATTGCTTCTCTTTTGTTAAAACTGGACACGTGGCTACTGTTGCTTTGGAGAATCGTTGTACCGTGAATAGTGAATGGTACACGACTATTTGTTTGCCGGAAGTTATTGACAAACTCCGTAAAAATAACCGTAAACGCCGTATCATCTTGCACCACGATAATGCCAGTTCTCACACGGCCAGATAGACAAATGCATTTTTGAAGGTGAACAACGTTGACCTTATTAGTCATCCCGCGTACAGTCCCGACCTGGCGCCTTGTGACATTTATTTATTTCCAAAAATTAAGAACATGAAGATGCTGTCGAAGAGTATGAAAAATATGTTTCAGAGTTTGTCAAAGAGGAGTGGCATAAATGTTTTCAAAATTGGTTCATTCGTATGAAAAAGTGCATTAACGCTAACGGAGAATATTTTGAGAAACAATAAATTCATTTCTGAGCCTTTATTATTGACTTACAAATAAATGGACGACGGGTCTAATACAAAAACCACGAAAAAAATGTCCCAAGTCAACCTATTTAAGCGTAGTGACATGTAAAGGAATATGAAAAAGCTAAAACATTGAATTTAAATTGTAATGTCATCGCAGTACTGTCTAATTTTGCTTGCTTCGCTGTCAGTTGAACAAACGAAGACTAAAGCGTGAATGACGCTCTGTATACGATTTTAACGCCCTAATAAGTTCGGACACTTTTTAGCGCGGACCCGACGTCCATATAATTGTAAGTCAATGGCCTTTATAGTATTTTTTCTTATTTATTGGAAACTTATAGTGCGTTATAGTGCCCTTCTCGTATACCCTAAGAGTCGGTAGGGACGATCACTATAATCAAAACTTATGTAGAAAAGAACGGGATTGCTGGTTATAGGCCTTCTGTAGTTTGTCCATCTATTACGTTTCTGAACTAGTGTCACCTCATCTATGGCCTGCAACTTTGACAAGGTCGTCTGCCCAGGGCATTGTAGGACATCTCACGTTTCTGAGACCTCTTCTTAGCCACCATTTTATAATAGTTGCCTTACTCCATCTGTCAACACTACGCCTCTTTTTTCCATTCCATTTCAGTTTTGTTATTCGATCTCCTATGCTCTGGATCCTAGTTCGTCTACCGATATAGGAGTACGAAATTCGGTTCATAAGTTTCGTAGAAACTTTTTCTCTTCTTATAATCTTATTACGCAAACAAAAGTACCTATCTTTTTTTTGTCTAACACGTATTCACTATTGTTGCAACGAAAAGTATATTCGGCCTCTGACCGAATACCGAATATTCGTGCGTACGAAAAATACCACTTTCATTCTAATTTATATAATAATAATCTCTTTTGTGTATATTTTATTTTTTATTATCTTTTAAGCTTATATATTTATTTATATATTTAAATTCTATTTCATTTTATTTGTATATTTACATTCTAAATTTATGTGATTGTTTTTGGATGATAACTGTACGTGTTTTATAATAAATTAGTAATCTGTAAACACATTTACTTTGGTCTTGCGCACTCGTTGATAGCACCCACAGCATTGATACAGTCCTCTACATAATGTATCACATAAGTATTATTAACCTGACGCTAATTTAATGTAATTTTATTTAATATAAACTTTTTTCATATTACGTTTAGCTTCATTTAACGAATATTTAATATATACTTATATTCTATAATTTTGTATACGACCGAATAGAAAAAAGAAACAGACTGAATGGACCTAATAACGAATTGTAATCGAATATTCATTGTAACTCTAGTTTTCACAGCTCGTGTCCACGGCAAAGAAAACATTGCCCAACAATAGATAGGTGGAGTTAGTAACGATTAAACGCCCTATAATTACAATCTAATCAAAACATCAACAGCTTGTTCCGATGTAACAACGTGATCAACGATTTTCGAGCTCGACATGTTGTTGATTTATTAAATAAGAGGAAATGCGATCAAATTCTTAACTGGTTTACACCAGTGTCTTATAGTTATAGGATATGCTATACACACTAAAAGTGTTTAGAGATAAAGCCCATTTATACCAATTACTGAATTTGTAGCACCTGAACCCGGAGTTGGTTTAAAGTTGCAACGGAACCCGAACAAGCCCAAATACGAGTATCGTGTCAACCCGGCACTATTTGCTTATCAAAAATAATGAAATTTGAGTTCCTTCTAGTACCGGGTTCTGTAGATAATATTTTAGCTATCTCTCTACTTATTTATCTTAAACAAGGAAAATACTAATACATAGTTAAAATAAAAATAAATAGAAAAAAAAATTGAATAAAAATTAAAATTCAGAAAAAAGTTACTTTAAAACATCATAGCAATAAGCAAACCGAAATAGCGAGTTAAACGGATTAGTCCGATGGATTCTTAAAATCCTACATAAGTGTTTGTAGCGTTTTAAAATAAAACTGTCATTCCTATTTTGGACACGACCAGCTCTTGAAGCATTATTCTTTTAGACAGCATTATAAAAACAACATGTTTTATTATATTTAAGTTGTAACGAATAATTTGTTTACAGATCACAAAGAGTTCTCAGGTTCTAAAGTGTTATCTATTCTAAAGAACGATAGTGTTCATTATTAATACAAAAATCGTACGCTTAGAAAAAAATCCTTCGATCTTGTCGGATTCGAACCGACGTCTTCTAACAAACCGTGCAGACGCTATGCCAACTTAGTTGGCCGGATTGAAGGAATTTTTTCTAAGTAATAATAAACCTAGGGAAACCCTGTGTCGCGGGTGCCATGGACACACACATAGACAACCACAAATTACACCCAAACTCGCGAGAGAAATAAATGTAGGCCATACAAATATTTCTCCCGGCCCGGGAATCGAACCTTGGACCTTTGTATTCGATCTTTGTATTAATAATTATAACAAACTAATGAGTAATATCAGAAAAGAAATTAATATACATTCAATAAAAAATTTAAAACAACGACAGTATTATTAGCAGTAGAGCTTCCCGAGAAACAGTCCGTCCAAGTACGTTCTGGCACCATAAATGTTTCTACCGCCTAGCAGTATTATGAGCATTATTGAGTTACGTTGTTGAAGGATAAATAAAGGTGCTGGTAAAATTATAGGTACATGAAATTTGGCAACTTTGTGACTCAGGGTAACATAACTTCTCAAACAAACCCCTAACCTCTCCGATTTTAAGCTCTGAGTGTTATTGCAACTGTTATGGGTAGGCGTGTCTCTTACCACCAGACGCACGACTTATCCGTCCCGTCCATTGACTTACAAATAAATGGACGACGGGTCTAATACAAAAACCACGAAAAAAATGTCCCAAGTCAACCTATTCGAAATTTAAATTGTAATGTCATCGCAGTATCGCGCTGTCAGTAGAACAAATGAAGACTAAAGCGGAGTGTCGCGCTCTGTATACGATTTTAGCGCCTTACAAGTGCGGACACTTTTTAGCGCGGACTCGACGTCCATATAATTGTAAGTCAATGGTCCCGTCACTTAAAATTTATATTTTCTTGGAATATAACTTTTTATGGTAACTTTTTATGGTGAAAAAAATAAGTTATGAAAAAATACTACATGTTTTTTCTGATATGTTTTCGTTCATGTTTTTTTATGATACTATGATGCGAAGTCACGTCTTCGTGCGCCTGGTAGTAGGCAACACGCCTGTCCATAGCAGTTGTAGCGCTACTCAGAGCTTTAAATCGTAAAGATTCTGAACGACACTGCCGCGCCTGTCACCCTGATACATGAATTACTAGTCACGTGTGGGTGTAATTTCACCAACACCCTTATCCTTCTAAACCGGAAGGTAATAATGCTCACAGTACTGCTTGGCGGTAGAAATATTTCTTGGATGAATTCTTTCACAAAGAGCTCTCTCTGCACTACTGCTACAAAAATCATAATAACAAGGGTACGAAATGCAGTTAGAAAGAATGCTTGTTTATTAAAAACAGATAGGACACCTAACAAACCACGTGACGTCATACGTAGGTAAACAAACGTCACCGTTCTCACTGTTCGCTTATTATCTTGTGTTTTTTTTCCGCTTGAGTCCCTTTTTTACACATTTTACACGCGTTCTAAGTTGATATGATGTAGAGCCGTTTGCGTGGTATTTTTTTTCAATTACAGCACATTTTGGAATTTGAAAAGTTTTGTTTAAAATAAATAATATTCTAACCCTTGGCTGTATACATGTACATCCATTTTAGTTAATATACTTTATTACGTAAATTAATTACATTTAATTTTATATTAATTATTACATATTAGTGACTTAATAGATAATAGATAATGTGAAACAAATAATTTTATTCTATTGCAAATATTTTTCAAAATGCCCACCGTAAAGACGTAACGATTACTGTTTTCTCGCGAGTAATGTTAGAAAATTAAATTTGTTATTTATTCATTGAGCATTGTGTATTCAGCCATCAGCTTAAACAGGTCACAAATAATATTAAGAAGTTCAAAACGTAATAATACTTTAAAAATCTAAAAGTTAATTAAAAGTGAAATAGAAATACCCCCCATTTTTTGCAGACAATTAAATCATTAAAAAAATTAAGATCTGGAAGTATGGCTAATTAGACGCCTCAGCCTGTCCCAAAGGTAAAAAAAAATTACTAATACTCAATTCCAAATTCAAAATAAAATTTACAATCTTATTTCTCGTATTTTCTATTTTGGAAAACCTATGGCATGTGCCTGGCGCCAGCTGAAGCTATTTCGGCTCCGAGTCATGGATGTAAAACAAATCTTTCTTTTGAAGTTTCGTTTATGTCCGTACAGATAAGGAATTTGTGTAACTGGCATTAAATTCGTTTCAATGTTTTGAAACACGTGTTTTTGGGTTTAGTTGTCGTAAAACTTGTGCAGGTATGTTTATTTAAAACAATATGAAATGTTTTTTGGTTGTTTATATTAACTTAACGTAAGTGACGGGACGAACACGTCGTGCGCCTGATGGCAATCTACAGGCCTGTCCATAACAATTGCGGTGCCACTCAGAGCTTTAAACCGCAAAGATCTGAGGGTCTCTGCCACTGCGCCCGTCACCCTGAGACACAAGTTGATAACTCCCATGCGCTTGTAATTTCACCAGCACCCTTACCTTTCAAAACTGGAATGCAGTAATGCTCACGGTAAGATGGCAGTCCTTCCCTGGATGAACTCTTTCAGAAGGAGCTCTCCTGCTACTAGTATTCTCAATCACCGACTGTTCTGGGTCTTCACGTAATTCACCCAAATTCGGTTACAATGTTAAAGCAAAACAGTTTCCTTTACTTTCGGTATCTTCGTTAAATTACTCGATTTGTTGACTATAGTATATGATACCTCTCTAAATATAAAAAAATTATGATTAAGGACTCCTAAAGACCTCCGCATGCCAATTTTCAGCCGCATCGAAGCAAGTTTTTCTTTGGCCGCCATTTTGAGTTCGCCATTTTGAATTTTTTTATTACAGGCAGTTGACCACTATTAGGGCGCGTTCCCTCTCTCGAAACTCAAACAAACTCGAGAAATAGGCATGGGAAAATTTATGTCTAAAATTTATTGACAATTTTGAAACTAAAACTACAAATGAAAAACATAGCAGGTTGTGAGTAATTTTTAATATCTATACGTGAAGTGTGTGTCCCAAGAACTCTGACTCCCGTAGCTATATACCTTTTGGTTCTGAATATAAGTGTGAAGAATAGTGTTAAACAAACGTAAAAATCCCATAAAAACCCGTAAACAAGGCGAAAACTATTTACAAATATTTTTCTATATTTGTTAATAGTATATAATAATACCTCGAGAAGGTTACCCATATTGCATTTTTTTTTAAAAATCGTAACTGTCATCTTGGATTTACAAATAAGTGCTATATTAGTAATGAGCACCCCCAAATACCTCGAAAACGCTACCCAACTTGCCATTATTCGAAAAATCGTGCCCGTCGTCTTGGATTTAAAAATGAGTGCCATATTCGTATAGAGCATCCCCAAATACCGCGAAAAAATTACCTATATTGCATTTTTTGAAAAATTGTGTCCGCCATCTGGGAATTAGAAATAAGTGCTATATTCGTAATGAGCACCCCAAATTACTTCAAAAAC
>NW_020653853.1:17716667-17847055 GCF_003589595.1 Hyposmocoma kahamanoa | reverse complement strand
GCCATCTTGGATTTACAAATAAGTGCTATATTCGTAATGAGCACCCCCAAATACCTCGAAAACGATACCCAACTTGCCATTATTCGAAAAATCGTGCCCACCATCTTGGATTTAGAAAAGTCGTGTTAGGCATCACGTATTCAGATATAAATGCCATTCCCATAAAGATTACCAAAAATAAATCTTTGAAAATTCTTGGCAACCATCTTGGATTTAGAAATTAATGCCACGTTCTCAATAAGCACTCCCAAACAAACTCGAAAACGTCTATAATTTTCGTTGTCGATCGATAATGTCGATTATACGTTGTCGATTATATTAATACATTCCGGTATTCTTTTTAACTATTTTTTTTCAGTTTTAACCAAATAAGTGAAAGTAACGTTTCTTCGTCAGAATCCGTCGCGTAACTGAGTCGAAAGATAAAACATCGCACTTCAGCAGCGCGACAGTCGCGCGGCCGCCGCGCGGTCGCAGCGCGACCGCCGCCGCGGGTTCTGCAGCGCTGCTGCAGCGCGGCTAACAGCGGCTAATTTGAACGCGCCCTTACCCTTTATGACATTCCTTCGTGCACCTCCTACTTATCTCTAATAGTTTCCGTTATAGAAGACCTTGAAATTTGAATGGCGGCCATCTTGTTTATTTGAATTTCGTATATTTTTTACTTCCGGCGATTGCCTAGGGTGAACCTTATAAAAATGCACAAATATTCTCGCCGTATATTATAGTTTTTGAAGGTCGTTGACCACTCCTTTATATTTTCCACGTTCAGGTCATCTTATATTTGATTCTTTGCTTTGGAGCCCATCCGCGTACAACGGTATAAATATCTTTTTTCCATTATATCGGGAAGTATGCGTTCTATTTCTATCAGTGAGTCTAAACTTGAAGCTTTCTAAACGTATATATAAAGTTAATGTTAAGTTTTCGTGTGCTACTAACAAATTGATCTATGATGTCTAAATAAACTAAATTTATTATTAATAACAATAAGTTCCGTTTATAAGAATTTATAAGTAATTTTTTTAAACTTCCAAATCTGTTTTCTCAATTCCACCATCCTTGAGTTACAACTGCTTTTGGTTTCATATGTGAATTGTAAGAACTTTTGTTTACATTAAAATCGAGTCACTTGTTTAGTAAATTACTTTGAGTTGTATACACCTGTAGCATTTGCTATAATATTCCCTACATAATGCAAAGCATTATAGTTACACATCAGGCAATCGAAGAACACTAAAAGGAAAATATTATCACTAATACGTGATAACAATTTTCGACGCGTTGTTATTTGATACATGTGGAAAAACATTATACTGACCTTGACCGGCTACATATCCAATGCAAAATAGGCACAGATTAACTACAATACTTGTTGTACAAAATAAGATTTTGTACATTTCCGTATGAAAGATTTTTCGCCTTGATTCAACTGTTTTCACTATATAATCATCGGATTCGCGATAACAGATAACGTAAAAAGATAAAATGTTAACCAATGTTGCCAGTGTCCCGTTTTTCGCGCCTACGTCCTTATTATCAGTAATGATAACTTACGTAGAGAAACCATTTAAGCATGTTTTCGCTATTCCATGGCTTATAAAATATAGACGTTGTATTGTTAACGTACGTTGATAAGTTTTTTTTACTAGTGGCACTGAAATTTATCTCTAGGCCTTTTTATTCCTATCACTTATGCCAAAGGGATCTACCAAGAGGGATTAGTGGAGTGGGCGCGAGTAGGCGCACGCGGCGCGGGCGCGTTTCCTCCACTCATGAGCCGCCTTGCCGCTGGCTCTACTCTGGTGCGACTGACGTCCGTTTCGGAACTTAGGTACTGGCTTTAGCGGGACGGATTTAGACAAAGCATTCATATAATAGTTTATACTTACAGAGTAAATTCATCTTGTTGCAGTCATTACAACGAAAATCATAATGCACTAATCTATTTGTTAATGTAAAAAGTTACTCATGTACGCGTGATTATTGTCCACTTTATGATGTAATTTACAATTTTGATGTAAAATTTTCCAACTTTCAACTCCGAAGTTACTGCAACTGCTATGAACAGGCGTGCCACTTACCACCAGGCTCAACACTTGTTTGCACCGTCATCGTCACTTGGTAAAAAAAGATTCATATTAGGCATAATTGCGTAAATTGAAAAAATCAATCAAAAAAATTTTTTATAATATCGTGACGGGACGAACAAGTCATGCGCTTAATGGTAAGCTACACGCCTGTCCATAACAGTTGCAGTGCCACTCAGAGCTTAAAATCGCAAATATCTAAGGGGCACCGCCAATGCGCCTGTCACCCTGACACATAAGTTGAATAGTTCAATGTGCCTGTAATTTCTATAGCACCCTTTCCCTTCAAAACCAGAACGCAGTAATGCCCACATTTCTGCTTACCGGCAGGTATAGTTAAGGTGGCAATACTTCCCTGGCTGAACTCTTTCACAAGAAGCTCTACAGCTTCTTGTAGTTCGTTTGAAAAAACAAATATACGCGATTAAATGTGAATAGTTTACAACTATGGTGATAAATAATAATGGTAAAAAGTTTAGAAGTCGACATATATCTATCTTTTTGTCATAGTTAAATAAGTCACATTAACTACTCATTCGCAAGGCAGTTTGCCCTGAGAAGAATGAGTAAGAAACTCTAGCGGTTGGTCAAATAATAGGAAATCAAATGTTGAACTCAAATAACAATCAACCGATGGATGAATGAATGAAATAATGTTATAAATAAACGTTTATTTCAAATCTTCGAGTAGATCGAGATAAGTTTGCCTATCCAGAGGAGAAACGTTATCACCTTCCTGAGCACGATGCCCCAGGACGCCCCCTATAAAATTGCGTACTTTTAACTAGAAGAGTTAAAGGTACAAGGTCAATAGCTTATGAAGCTTGACACTTAAGATTTAATTTCAATCTCTATTACGATAAGGGTATCTTAAGTTCAAAATATCAAGTTTGATGTACTCTTGACCATACATTTATTGTTTTGTTCAATGTTAACGATATTTAAATAATAATAACGCACCAGACAACCACACCAACGACCTGATCTCAAAACTAAGGCATTCCCTATACTATGAGTACCAGGGTATAAGTAATAAAACCCTCAAGATACTAGTAAATAAAAAAATATATTATTTATTTCCCGTCCTTAGATCGAGTTTCCTTAAATTGTTCATAATTGAACAAAATCGACTTGCCGATTGCCGCCATTATTCTTATTGGAGACAACTGTCCAGCTTAAATTTCTCTTTCTTTATTCAAAGTTTACTATTAATTTTTCTTCTTTTTCATGCTTTGTTTTCGCAAGGTTTTCGATTTTTGTCTTTAAAACTGGGAAATTTATAAAATAAGAGGAAATTTGCAAAAGGGATTAGGAAGAGGGAGTTTCTAAATAGTTTTTTTTTTATAATATCAAGTGACGGAACGAACAAGTCGTGCACCTGATGGTAAGCTACACGGCTGTCCATAACAGTTGCAGTCACACTCAGACCTTTAAATCGCAAAGATCTTGGGGGCACTGCCACTGCGCTCGTCACTCTGAGATATAAGCTGTCAAGTCCCATGTGCCTGTAATTTCACCAGCACCCTTACCCTCCCAAACCGGAACACAGTAATGCTGACATTACTGCTTGGCGGCAGAATTAGGTAAGGTGGCAGTACTTCCCTGGATGAACTCTTTCACAAGAAGCTTTACTATAAATTAGTTAGTTAATAATAGTAGATATTTTATACATTCACAGTTCTTTATCACACTTACGTACTTACGGTAATCCTTTTCTAAACAAAAGCTTTCCCAGAGGTGTAGTAAGTTTACTCAAACGGTAAACATCCCGCCCTGACGGCGGCCCTGTGCGGCGCCTATTATTCGGAGCGAATTACAGTAATTGACGTCACCGTTGATAACGCAGTGGGGCGGTTTCAGGCGTGATAACGACATATGACGGACGTCTGTTTTGATGATCGGATTAATCACATATAAACAAGACTGCTCCAAGCTCAATTAATTAACATTCACGTACGTATCTAGGCTATCCGTGACGAGCTCCATGCTTTTTTCGAGATTCACCTTTTTTTATAAAAAATATGTGCGCTTTTCACCTCCATCTTACTTGATGGAAAGTGATGATAAGGTCGACGATGGAGCATGCACACCTAAACAATGTCTATTGAAAAGATTCAAGTTAATTCCATCCATTCCAAGTGAATCCCACTTTCTAACCGCTCGCCATATAAATATGGAAGAGAAACGCTTCGTGAGTTCTTCTTCTTGAGAATCTTGGGAATATCCACAACATAGCGGTGGAATCCCAGGCTACGTCTAGTCCCTCGATGAAGGTAAGGGGAAGGCGGAATCAAATTATGCCATTCCACCGCACACTCTCTGTTATATATCCTGTAGAATACCGATAAGACTGTAGAATACCTGTTCAATATACGTGGTGGACTATTTTTATATGTGCCCATGTATCAGGAGCTTTTGTTGATTCATAAATAGAATACAGAAGCACGTCGGCAAAGAGATTCAAATTTTGCAAAATGACAACTTTTCGGAAGAGAATTTTAAAGGTTCTACGAACACATCAAGATCGAAAGGAGAGTTATAAAATGCATTCAGTCCATCATGGTGAACTCAGCAGTTCATCAGAATCTAAATTTTTCAAGAAGTTCAATTTCCTTTCCTAATAAATATTAGATAACATCACATGCGTTGTTCTGATCCCAAAGTAAGTAGCTAAAACACTTATGCTATGGAAATCGGAAACAATAACGGTACCACAAACTCCCCGACACGCCCTAGAAAATATAGAGAAGTTAGTTATCTACATTGACCCGGCCGGGAATCGAACCCGGGACCTCAGAGATGGCGACACCATTAAAAGCGGTGTGCAAGCTACCCGAACACGGAGGCCGTTGAATTAAAATCAATCCACTCTGTGGCATTTACAATAAGAACTACGTCTAAAGTCCAAATCGTCAGGCTTGATGTACTCTGACGGTATATTTTTTGTTTTCTTCAATGTTAAAGACATTTAAATAGTTAATGTGCCTGGCAACAAGACCAATAACCTGGTCTCAAACTAGGGAATTCCCAGTAGTATGAGTACCAGAGCAACGGAATTCTCTCAAGACCACAACCGGTAGTAAGTACTACCACATTATAAATGTCACGATAGGGAGTCGGAAAACTTTAAAGTTTTTAAATTAACTAAAATGGATATAATATACAGCCAAGAAGAAATTATTTAATTTAAACAAAACTTTTCAAGTTCCTAAAAATGTGTTAGAATGTATTTAAAAAAACAATGCCGCGCAAACGGCACTACGTCATATCAACTCCGAAGACATGTAGAATGTGTAAAAAAGTGACTTAAAGGGAGAAAAAACACAAGATAATAAGCGAACAGTGAGAACGGTGACGGTTGTCTACCTTCGTATGACGTCACGTGGTGTGTTAGGTGTTGGGATAACATATTAAAAATATTAAAATGTTGTTATTTGTTTTTAATTAGCAAGCATTATTTCTAACTGCATTTGGTACCCTTGTTGTAATAATCATGTAATTTTTTTATAACATCAAGTGACGGGACGAACGAGTCGTGCGCGTGATATAAGCTACATGCCTGTCCATAACAGTTACAGTGCCACTCAGAGCTTTAAGTTGCAAAGATCGAAGGTGCACTACCACTGCGCCCGTCACCCTGAGACATAAGTTGACAAGTCCCAGGAGCCTGTAATTTAACCAAGAGTACCAGTAGAACTCCTTGAGAAAGAGTTTGTCCAAGTTAGTACCACCTTACTTATTTCTGTCTCCAAGGAGGAACCCTTCAAAACCGGTACGCAATAGTAAAATGCCACCTTACTATAGCGTACTTCCCTAGACGAATTCTTTCATAAAGAGCTCTACTACTGCTAATTACTACTGGGCCCGGGTCTCCTCTCGGACGCGGATTTAGGCCACAGTTTTCCATGCCGCCACAGTGTAGCTACGACCAACCACTAGAATGGGAGCATTTCGTCATTTACAAAAATTGTTTCATGCTCTTGAAAAGATCGACGACCGTAAGTCACGCATTCGCCACTCCTAGATGACACACCATTCTCACTTGACATCTCGAATATTCGATCTATACTAATACCCACACAATATTACAAAGAAACAATCGTGTATTTCACAATGTCAGAGTTTTTGTTATCTTGGGTATTGCTTAGTTCGTAAAGTATACTAGAGGTCAAATGGCATGTAGTGGAAAAAATACTTGGGATACTTCAACTGCCTCCGTGGCCGAACGGTTAGCATGAACTGCCACGCTGAGGTCCCAGGTTCGATTCTCGGGCCGGGAGAAATATTTCGATGGCCTACATTTATTTCTCTCATGAGTTTGGGTGTAATTTGTGGTTGTCCATGTGTGTGTGTCCATCCAAGGCACCCGCGATACATGGTTTCCCTAGTGCGGGGCTATGTTGAGTGTATGCATTATTATTATGGTTATACGACCCAAATAATAATGTACAATGGTGATGGTTAATGTCGCCATAAGCTATGTCTAAATACATACCTTTGTCATATTTAGTCTATAATGAGAAACAGTCTCACTAACTGTAAATAGATACTATAGTTACTAGTAACATTGAAATGAAATTTTACTTGCTTAAAATATGGTGAAAGAAAGTTGGAACATAGTATTATATTAAAACACATATTTTACCTGATTAGACAAGCAAAATTGTACTTAGAATTTTAGAATTTCTTAAATTATTTGTTATTGGACATGCACAAGGAATAATCAGTCAATTAATATCAACAAAATAATAAATATCAATGTCAATGTATTAAATATTATTATCATCATTAATTAATTATACATAATAGTCAAAAAAGTGTATTTTCACTTCTCATGCTCTTAAAGTTCGTATTTATGTTGGGTGTAGGTTGCATAAAACAGAATTTTATGCTCTAGTGCATAAAATAAAAAAACCATCACATTAAATTTGTCTAATTGTTGTAATTTTACATATAATTTTAATTAAGTAATCGTTTATTTGTAATATTGCTGTTTAATTTCCTCGCAATCGAAGTGAAGAGCAGAATGTATAATTCGTTCATAAAATCCATTTTACCCTCCACTTAAGTATCCTCGTCTCGGGTAAAGTGACGCGTTTTAGACACTTGTTGTACAATCAACTACTTTTCAGAATAGATGAAAAACGAATTACTATTATTCCCGTATAAGGTTATTAAAATTTATATGCAAAATAAAGTTTACCATAGACATCTAAACAATTTCATACTTTGAAAATATATTTGAAAATAAAAGATAATAAAATTTGTATACTTCTCTAAACGAACAGTGGTCTAGAACTAATAACAGAAGAGGTCCTTGTGAAAGAGTTCGTCCAGGGAAGTACTGCCACCTTACCTGTTTCTGCCGCCAAGCAGTAATGTCAGTATTACTCTGTTCCGCTTTTGAAGTGTAAGGGTGCTGCTGGTGAAATTACAGGCACATGGGACTTGTCAACTTATGTCCCACGGTGACGGGCGCAGTGGCAGTGCCCCTTAGGATTAAAGCTCTGAGTGACACTGCAACTGTTATGGACAGGCATGTAGCTTAACTTTTAACTTTAACTCTTTTTTTTTACCCCAGCAGTCTGACTAGTTGTTCCCAAAAATCATACAGCGCCCTGCGCATATTGTACAACAACCTGTTCCGGGTGATGGTGGGGCTTCCTCGACACTGCAGTGCTTCGGGCATGTTTGCCGATGCGCACACAGACGACTTTTTTGCGCTTATGCGTAAAAATGTTGCTTCTCTAATTCAAAGAGTGAGGGGAAGCCCCAACAGTCTTTTACAGATAGTTGAAGGAAGGCTGGATGGTGCAGTGCTCGGCAGGTTCAACGAGCTGCACGCTACTCGTGCAGCTCGGTGACTCTGCCGACAGCGGTGTACCCTTTAGCAAGTATTCTTATTATTATTATTGTAGTACTAACATAGTTATTAAGGTTTTTCTGTTTACTAACAATGTATGGACCCTGTAGTCTGAAAATATAGATATTTTATTTTTATTTTATTTATTTAACATCAGGCGCACGTTCGTGTTCGTCCCGTCACTTGATATGATAAAAAAAAACACTTTCACAGAGGTCTTTGCTACTGAAGCGTAAGTATAAAAAGCACTAAGATCAATGTAGAGATTATATTATGGCTAGATAGGAATACCTATGCGCGGTAACGTCGAGCATCGCCTTCTATGCATAAATGCTAGTGGTAAAGGCCAAAAGGGACGTGTTTTGTATAACTAATTATACATTACACACACTACCTACTTATTAGCTTAGCACGTATTTCAATTATGTTATCAACCGTCTGTATTTGGTGACATTTAAATTTATATTCTGTAGTTGTAATCCAAAGATAACTGTTTATTTGTTTGTGGTATCGGTATACCGTTACTTCGTGTATTTGACAATGCAGATATTATAACAGAAGCTACTATAAATCGTTATAAATTAAAATGTCGCACTGCTAATACAATAGTGTATTAACTTAAAATGTGAATTTATTCAGAACAGCTGAAAAACGAATTACCTACTCCGTTCCACTGAAAGATTATTATAATTTATGCATAGGTTAAAATTTATTAGACATCTGAACAATTTCCTGCTTGCCAAATACAAAGATATTGTAAAAAATAAGTGTAAAATAATTTCATAATTTTGAGTATGGATTGTTTTGTCCTGAAGTAACTCACAAAACGTTTGTTTCGTTCTGATTTAAGTACATATATTTTAATGGTTTCTTAAAATATTCTAATGACAATTTTGTTGACATGAAGAGAAACGAATTCTACGTCCAGAAATGGTATAATCTTGAATTTCACAAATTTTGAGTTACGACACTATCTTAGAGCATACAACACTATTATATTCGTCCGAAGAATATAGTACTATGTGATTATACAACGAAAAGAGGATTAATAATAATCTCGTTATTAAAACTAAGACGATCTATAGGTGTTATCCATATCAGAATTGTTACATCTTATTTCGTTTCGGAAGTATAAAATCGAACAACTGACGATCTAATACACATAGCGAGAACAACGAACGAAATGTACAATGACCTTGTTCTAACGGATGAGTCGTATTGTTTGTTGTCTTTAATATGGGGCAGTAAGAGCAACAGAAGAGCTCCATAAGAAAGAGTTCGTCCAGGGAAGTACTGTCGCCTTAGGTACCTATTTCTGCCGCCAAGCAGTAATGTGAGCATTACAGTGTTCAGGTTTTGAAGGGAGCTGTTGAAATTACAGGCACATGGGACTTTTTAACTTGTGTCTCAGGGTGACGGGAGCAGTGGCAGTGTCCCTCAAATATTTGCGATTTAAACTCTAAGTGGCGTTGTAACTGTCATGGACATGCGTGTCATTTACCACCAGACACACGAGTTCGTCCCGTCACTTTGTCATAAAAAAAGCGGCTCGATCATTCCAAATGGGGAGTTTTATTAATGACGTGTATACTTCCTGTGTGCACCGGCCTACTACGTGTGAAGTTTTTTCTTTGAACTTTTAGTTCAAGCCGCGTTGACAATTACGGACTGTTGCACGAACAGCTGCGACTTTTGATTTACTTATACCAAAGCCGAATAATGAACAGATAATTAAATTAAATAGACGAACGATCGAATTTGGGCAGAACGTAGGCGGTCGTCAGTTCAGTGTAGGTGACGCAAGCCTATCACCAAATGGAGACAAGTAAAAAGTCTTGCTCAATTCTCACATAATGTTAAGCATAACGCATAGACATGCATAGGCATTAATTGGTTCTCTATAGGATGAGGCTACATTATCATCCAATGTATTTTTCATTATTTGAGGAACGAAAAAAAAAACAGAATTAAAAATGTAAAATAATCTTAGTACAGAATACTAAAAAGACCCATATTATGTGCTACGTTTAGATTTGCCTTTTTCTGAGTCTTCGATCTTTGTATTAATAATTATAACAAACTAGTGGAGTAATTTCACAAAAAATAATCGAATTGCAATACAAATTTATATGCCTTTATAGTACATTACGATATTAGTGCGTAAAGATGGTTATAACATGCGAGGCGGAGTTTTAGTCCGAGCCGAAGGCGAGGGCTTAATTGAGCCGAGCATGTTATAACCAATACGCACGTATATCGTACGACGTTTTTTAACACATTTGCGAGGAAACAGAAAAAAAAACATTTTATATATTGCTCATCTTCATTATTGAAAGTTGTCATTTTTAGATATTCACAATACAAGTACAAAGAAAAGAAAATTTGAGAAAAATGGCGCGAGGATTATTTTCTACCGTGGCTGCGTGAAAATGTTGGCAAAGACGCTAGAGCATGCAGCCAAGTTTTTAAATTACCAAATAAACTGTTTTTTTTTTAAATAAACTCAATCTGTGAATGCACACTGTTGCTTTCCCGCCATTTTAACAGCGCGCTAGCGCTGCCTACTGACTGGCGCCGCGCGGCGATTTGTTCGAAATTTGAATAGCAACAGCGCGCTGCTCACTAGCTGGAGTCGTGCGGCGGCGATCAGTTGCATATTTGAAATGGCAAATAATACTGTTATGGAGTTTGTATGGACTATAACTTAACTATTTGCTTTGGTAACACACGCGTTTTTTATGACCCGCTTTACATATTTAAAACCGGTGGAATTACATCAGCTTTACGAGCAAGGGTGTTAAAAAATGTTTTATTCAGCATAAATTATAAAATAAAATTGTATAAATATTGCTAAGTATAATTTTTTAAACACTGCTTTGCATATTTTTACAAATTCTCATATATATTCTCATATATCTTCAACTTTTTACAGGTGTCACTATTAAATGTCAAAATATATATAGGAAACAAACACAATCAAAAAAATATTTGCTTTTGACAAACATAACTTTTTTCAAAATGGAAGTTTCTCCAAGACCCAACACTAGTCGCGCCTGGCCGCTAAAAACAAGATATAAAAACAGTATGGCGTATGCAATTGTTCTGCATGCACATTTTATCTTTTTTGTGTGCTAAATGGTTGTTAGTAAGTGCCCAATGAGAAATAAATATTTTCGTGCCGAAAATTTAATATTTTCCCTATCAAAGGAACAGAAACTAAAGTACGGTGTCTAAAAACACTCTCATCACAATATCGTTAATACATACGTAACCTAATTCAACACTTGATTGATGTATACATTTACTAATCATTGATAAGATTCCCCAAAGAATGGAGTAACAAGCTCATAGGGTTACCATTTGTTGAAATATTTTTTCCCATTTATCATGTATAATAATTTCATGAATAAACGAATAATGAGTGCATCTGTTCTAATTCGTATTGAAAAGAAGAAACACCTCAAGAAATGTATTCATCTCACTCATAGATATTCATAACACCTACTACAGTTTTACTGTGACAATCATTGACCAAAAGATCAATAGTGACTATACGAATGAACTAGAAGTCTCCGAACTCCATAGTTGCAGGATGTTAACGAAATTCGTATATGGGCTGAGGGGCCAACTAAAATCTATATATTTATCTCTCTCGGACTATTCAGTCTATAACGTCGGGTTGGCCCTCCAATTGGTTTACAGTTTCCAACAGGACTGCACACCTAATTGGATTGGGTTCGTGCCTGGCTTGCCTCGCGTGGGCCTCCGAGCGGAACATCCTGGTTGCCCGGATCGGGCAAGATCTCTCTCCGCCAGGCATAGTACCGGCTATATTGGCGGATCAAGAGTCCCATGAGGCAGTGGTCTGCTTATGTGAAGCGGTGATGTTTGACGGTAACGTGAGGAGGGAGGGGGAGGACGTAGCTCCTCCTAGGTGCTGGGGGAGGGGGGTTCCAGTGCGCAAAGTCGATCCCGAATCCTTCCGCTGCCTTCCGGAGATATATGCTAGGATGATTTCCCCAGGCAAAAAAAAAGGTTCGGGTCTGGCTGACTTACAAGAACGGTACAACAAGTACCTATACATACACACGATGAGTATTGGAGTTGTTTATTATAATTTACAATGTTCGCGACCAGAGGAGACGTTACTACAAAGTGTGATCTTGTCTTTTCTTGACGTTAAAGTGCTTTAATAGTTGAGGTGAAGGGCGAATTGTACTCCAAGCTGAGCTTCCTCTTTGCTTATACCGAGTTATGCAGTGATGTGGATCGAAACTGAGACCTCGGGCAGGACTTCGTTAGGAGGAATTCGTCGTTGAAGAGTTCGTTATGAAAAACAAAGCGTGACAGGCGGCAGGCGGCGCCGCATCACAGCAGGTGTCCAACGGTCTTCATTTGACACGCGAAACTAGCGGCCAAAGGTCTATCATAAAAACATGGATCCTATAATACGCACGAAAAGTATATATATTTATTTAAAAAGCAAATAATTGTGATTTTTTTGTATAAAAAAAACCGACCTCAAAAGTTCGTGGCTATTTCCAAAATCTATTTGTTAAGTTTTCTTGAAATCGGCTACCGGAAATTGCAGGCAACAGGATTCAGCCACTAGTTTGCCACACTTAGAGGTGGAATATTTCCTTCAAATTTAAACGTCACCAGTACTGAGGTACCCTCTTTCCAACAAAAAAGAATCATCAAAATCGTTCCCAAACGCCGGAGTAATTGAATAACATACGTACAAAAAAAAAACAGTCGAATTGAGAACCTCCTCCTTTATTTGAAGTCGATTAAAAATGGTATTCTATGGCTTACCACAACTTATCGGGAGAGGTATCGATTTGTAAATGCCCAAAGCGACCACTCAGTGCACACACATTAGGACTATGACTAAAAGTAATATCTTATTAAAGAAAATTCTAGGCCCGTAATGGGACATATATACTATTATATACGTTATTAACAAATAGATAAATAAGTTGATTTCTGAATTAAGCGGTAACGTCATACCCCCCTGTATATATTTAACAACGCATGTTCAACTGCTATAAGGTATCTGTGTATTGACAGATGACTGGATTGCAATATCTGTGTCCTTGCATAAATATGCAAGACAATGGTACAGTTAAATATGGACGCAGATAACGAAGAAGCATTACCGTTGGTTAACAACATTGAGACAATGCTTATCGAATCAAGGCCTGCACGATGTTTTGCTTTGAATCTATTTTTTGGATCTATCTTATAAAAACGCATATGGAAGTCCTCGTCAAACATAAGGTACGAATAGCTGCTGTACCTACACTGTTTAGGAATCCCTCTCATCTGTCTGCCATTTTAGTTTCATCGGAATTGCATATGTGTCAAGTTTTATTGAAATTGATTGACGGAAATGGGTCAACTACTGAGTACAGTCAAGAGCACGTCAAACTTGACACTTTGTACTTTGGACCGTTCTTATCGTAAGCGGCATAGAGTTGGATTTAAATCTTAAGTGTCAAGCTTGACGTGCTATTGACCCTGTACAACAAACAGAGAACCATCGAAATCTGTCAACAAATATTGAAATAATCGCGTAACACACACACACACACACAAAATACAATCCAAAATTGACAACCTTCTCCTGTTTGAAGTCGGTTAAATAAGTGTATAAATGTGTAGTACTAGAGAAACTTAACAAACGAGAACTACGTGTAGATTTACTAGTGTCCATAGACCGGTTTCGTGGTCCTTCCTTTGGTTTTGGAACCAAGAATGGAACCAGCAGTCCGATAAAGATTTCTTTGGATCCCAATAATACACTTGTTTGTTTTATATTCATTTCTACGCCCTACACGTACAGTTTACCATATAGTCTACTACAAGATATATTGTTGATTTTTTATAGACCCGACATTCTAGCTTTTTATGTGAAGAAAAATGGGTAATATAACTCTTTCACTATTAATTATTAGCAATAATTCCAACGGTTAAATCAGTATTAAAGTCGCACGCGCCTGTTCATAGACATAGCTAGCTGGTTTACCGTAAGTGGGTAAAATTCAAGTGTCACAGTGATCTTAACTGTTAGAGTTAACTGGGGACTACTTAGCGTGTAAACGACGTGCCTGTTTCTCAATCCACCACGCTTTTGCCTGACGTGTTTACACTTAGCCCTATCGGCTGTTTGCCCATGTCATTGTGGCTCTACTTACTTGTTAAAATAAACAGCTTTTATGACGAAATATACATTTACTCACTTCCGCCGTATTAGCTACCGGACGCATACAATAGAATGTGTTAAACATTAAAGACTTTAAAAAACATAACGAAGAAACTTTATTCTCAAATAAACCCGTCCATGAGGAGATTACCTACTTAATAAGAAATAAATTATACTATCTACACGAGAAGTATAGAACAAACTAAGTATTCGTTTGTGCTTTTTATTGCTCGAGCAGTTTAATAAATCCGTAAAGGTGCTCAAACAGTAAAATTTTATTGTCAGCGTTCTTATTATTCCAAATGACAATGAACATAAAAGGTAAAACGAGTCTGTCATTTTTAAAGATGGAGTAAAATGACAGTTTATTGCGCAAAAGTGTTACAAGTGGCAGCTAGTGATTACAGTTGATAAATACTCCATCGACTAAGGCCTGAATGTCGGTTATGCTTATACAATAGATAGCCGAACTTGTTTAATTTGAATCATCATTTGCCCATTATTCGTCCAGCTGCTGGGCACAGGTCCATTTGAATACATTTAGAACTGTCTATTGAAAATAAAAAGAGGAGACATGTTTTCAAGTTCTATCCTTATTAAAATGTACCTATATGAATAAAAATTTAAAAGGACTACTGTAAAAATAAAAATAAAGAAGGCAACAATGCTATTAGTAATCATTAGAACGTCGTAACATTCACAATTCACTTTTATCTTCTTTCACAATCTATCGATGAAACTGCCGATAACAACCGCATGACTATTTAAAATTTTATGATAACTGGCACAACCCTACAAATGTTTTTACTCCATCTTCAAAAGACAGACTATAAAAGAATGTTATGTTACTAGGGTTTTAGATAAAGCTTTTACTTTCTTCTGCTTCTTCGTACTAGGCGGCGAAGGCAATGAAGTCTTAGAACGGAGGCCCTTCTTGTGGACATCTAAAGTTTTGTCAAGCATCTCGTAATAATGATTCACTGGTCCAAGCCATGCATACCCTACTTCCGCCTTACCCAACCACTTGTGTCCGTTCGGATCGTACAAAGTTATTCCTCCAACTGGACAATTCTCCACGAAGTTGGCTAACAACACAGTCCCGTCGGGATAGGTGTACTTGCCGGCACCGTAGTAACACCAATCTTTAAATATTCCTTCATATTTAGCTCCGTCAGGGAAAATTATTGAGACCATTTCATTTTGTGTTAGTTTGTCGCGGTCCCAGTGGCCATGGTAAGATTCGCCTCCAGCTGTGAAGTAGGTGCCTGTACCTATAATAACAATTTTGGATTTTAAATAGGAAACGAAACTGTTTTTTTGCATCTAAATCGCGTATATTTGTTTTTCTACTAAACCAATAATTTGGGCCCTTTACAGGTCCCATGTACGTACAAGGACAACGGTCCCTTACAGGTCAGCCGTGAATTTGTGAATTCGTATAAAGACTCATTTGTACAAATTTCATCAACGAATTTTGAGAGGTTGTGACCCACTGTAGGCCAGTACACAAAGCAACGAATAAGATAGCTCTATAAACAGTAAGACGACAAAGACAATATTTAAGCTATTAGAGCGTGTAAAACGTTTACATACAATCAAAATAGTTGACACGGTCCATTACGTACTCTCCATACAAGACAATGTTCAGTTCGACAAGCTAGCTTGGTTCGTGGATTTGGGTGTGTGCAGCTGGTTAACGCTAACGTGGGTTTTGAATACGGAGATGATTGGGTCCATTGAAACTTTTTTTTAAAGAAATATTCCTTGCATTCATCAACGACCTGCCATACTGTACATCATGTGGTTTCTATTTGCAGACGGAGGAGTAGGACGAAAAAATAGCCTAGGTACACATACTTACAAGCAGCTAAGGTCAGCATTACTGCGTTCCGGTGTTGAAGGGTAAGGTTGTTGGTAAAATTACCGGCACATGGGAGTTTTCAACTTTTGTCTCAGGGTGATGGGCGCAGAGGCAGTGCACCTCAGATCTTTGCGATTTAAAGCTCTGAGTGGCACTGCAACTGTTATGGACAGGAGTGTCGTCGTCCCATCACTTAGTGTTATAAAAAAAACCTGCGCAATTGGTTTTCTGCAAATGGGCTTATCCTTAGTATACCGAAGTCGAAACTTATGTTGTTCTCAAAAAGAAATTCTGTAACATGGGCAAGCTATGACCTCTGTAGTTCCACTGCGCAACACATGCAATTTCTTAAATTTTTCATTACGAGTTACATTTATTTAAAATGCATACACAGTCTCTTTGAGAAAAACTCACTGCTACGTACACATGACTGCGTCTAATTGATTAGACGCTTATAGAAGTGTGGTGGCCATTATACTAATTTTCATACAACATTTAAAAACGCAGTTGACGACACAGAGTAGCAGTGGAGCTCCTTGCAAAAGAATTCGTCCAGGGAACTACTGCCACTGTTGTAAAGGTGCTGGTGAAAGTGGGACTTGTCAACTTATGTCTCAGGGTGTCGGGCGCAGTGGCAGTGCTCCTCAGATCTTTGTGATTTAATGTAGCATTGCAACTGTTATGGACAGGCGTGTCGCCTACCACCAGGCGCACGGTTTGTTCGTCACGTCACTTAGTATTATAAAAAAGCCGACAAAAGCCGAAAAGTTTTCCGCTGGAAAATTTGAAAATTTTTGAATAGATGTTAATTTAATGACTAAAAGGGCTTAAGTTGATAACTCAAATTTTGCAGGTTCTCTGTAGTAAGTAAAGAGAAATATCTCCATATAAAAAAATTATTTAGACTTAGATATTTTATGTTTTCAGGATTTCATGTGATCGGATAAAGGAAATCCTATCGTGTAACGTGCACATTCTTTAGACTATTGTCTTAGGTGTATCGTATATTTTTTGATACCTAAGAACTCGAAAGGTCAAATGGTTTAGCCATTTGACCTATCGAGTTCTTAGGTTTTCGCGATTGTTACACATAGGAAATGAAACTATTTTTCCGTCAACCGTGACAATGGGACCTGTAAAGGGCCCGAAACGTCGTATATTTGTTTGAAAAAACAAATACGCGATTTAAATCCGGAAAAATAGTTTAATTTCCATTTCATCTAGCAAAACAGTTTTTCTCGCTTCTTCTCCGGCTCGCCTTAACAAACGCGGAGATAGTATGTCTAACATGTACAGGAGTATACTTTCAATACTATAGAAAGCATTAGGACCACGAGAAACAAGTCTCTCTCTAACTCACAAATGAGACAAATTGGTGGGACCGCGAGAAAATAAATAACGCTAAATTGTGGACGTTACATAAAGACAGTGCAGTAGCACAATTCTTCCAAATTCTATAGGTATTACAAAATATTTATTTATCCGAGTATTTAAATAGCTTATAATAATAATGTATAAATAAATAGACACTGACGTTTTTGTATGAGGTGACGCAGGTACACGTCAGTACCAAAGAAGAATCAGAGTATTTTTTTTTAAGATCAACTGTAAAAGCGAGAGTATGATGATCCGTCATACAAAATGTGACCATACATCCCGCTTAGAGCAGGACAGCCCCGCTTTTAACCTTCATGTCCCGCTTTCCCCAAAATATTTAAAAATCAATAGAGGACACACGTTACAATAAATTTAAAAAACATGCCTAGACTTCCAGACATATTTAAAGACTAAACCTGACATATTAAGCAAACTTGCTCATTATTATTATTATAAAAATAAATGTATGAGAATAATATTACTATTAATGTATTACTATTATGCAATACTAAAATAATTTGACGATTAATTTTTTATAAAAACTTTAGATTTTTAGGCTCTACATTCCTTTTGACATTCTTTTGATATTCATTTCTTACAATTGATTTATTAACTTTCGGAATATATTAGCTTGAATTTAATTATTATAATTGTAATAATATTCAAATATATTTAATAGTATTCTAAATGTATTATAATATTTTAAAATGTATAATTGACATTGCTACACCCTTACAGGGTACATGTTTGATACTTCATCAACTATTATAAGACCTAAATGTAACAACATGTTTTGCAATAAACGTTTATTATTATTATTATTATTATTTACTATTTATTTATTAAAGAATTATGAAACTCGAAACGTATGCTTAAACTTTAAATTTAATTTGTGTAACAACTTAAGTTCAAAAACTAGGCATTTTTTTAAATTGGATTTTGCTCATCCGAAAAATATAGATATGTATAACCACACCAGAGGACACAAGGTTAACTTTTTTATTTTAGATCATTAAAAATATTAAGTTTTTAAAAAAAAAATAATTTCGTAACTATCATAAGCAAGTGTTTTATTTTTAAAACAATGAGGAATTTACAGGCGTCCCTCTATGTGGGAAAAAAATAATGGTCACGTTACAGGGAAACACGAGACTCTCACGAGGGTTCCTAAATAAATAAATAATAAATTCTTTTTTATTGTAGTGTATTGTTGACCGTTGCCTTTGTACTTTGAAGAGACCATAGTTGGGTTGGTCCATACAAATACTAATCCACCAATAATACCGTACCATTCATCTTAATGCTCCGGTCTTTCTTTTTGATCTCGAAGCCACCGTCGTAAATGTCTCCCGTTTTATGCTTGAAGGTATCTGTGTCCTGATAAACCGGCACTTCCTTCACCGGTTTCTTGGATACTAGTAACTCTTCTGACGATGTCGCGTCCGTCATTTTGATAGATGCTGGAGAATTTACAACCAATGTTAGAAATAATAAAAATGTCCGGTTTTAATACATAAGTCCCACATGGATGTTGTTTCCCAAATGGTGTTCCGTTTTTTTAAATACGTAAAAGAAAGCTAACACCATTATACATATCACATATATGCCGATGTAACACAGCGATGATAATACTTACATCCACCTGGTTTAAGGAATAGTCTATTTTAGGCGTGAATTTAGAGTTCATGTACACTTAAAATTGAATTAAAAATAATCAGAATTTTTTTACCTTTGTACTTTTCACAAGTAGGTATAGTGCAGTTATTTGCTTTAGTGCATTAAATATAATTACTAAATAAATTATATGGCGGATCTAATATTACCTCTATCACGAGAACTATAATTTTTATCACATGTTCGTGACAATACGTTGACACGAAACAGACGCGCCCTGTCACACCATTTTTGACCATGACCTAATTAAAATGACAAATGATAATGAATAAAGAGGTCTTACAATGAGGGAGCTCTTTTTTAACTAGCTGAACCATGAATATACGTTTCAATGCAACTGTAAAAGAACCATTCTATTACGATTAAAGACAGATTTCTTTATACAACTGACCCTCTTTTATTGATTTTTGTTTTAAAATGTGGACATAATTATGTAAAGCATACGGGACAAACATACAAACAAATTTTCATTTTTATATCTAAGATTAGTGAGCAGCGAGACATTTAAGGACGCTCCCCCACCGCGAACATTCGCCTGGAACGTTATTACGTTTAAGAACGAATACGAAACGTAAAACAAATTTTGAATATTTTCAAAATCCGTTTTTAAGCATTACATTAAACTACCTCCTTCACCGACGAGCACTCGCCTGTAATGTAACATCCAAGATTCCACCAAAGATGTGCGAGGTAGCAAAGCGTGCGTGCGAGTGCCTCCGAATGCGTGCGAGTGCTTTTGAGTGCCCGCGAGTGCGTTTGAGTTCTCGTGAGTGCCTTTCAGTGCCATTGAATGCCTTTGAGTGCCATTTATTTATTTAAAGTTTATTGCACAACACACTGAAGTACAAATGGCGGACTTTATGCCATAAGGCATTCTCTACCAGTCAACCATTGGACCAAACAGAAAAAAAACACAATAGGTTGGTGCTACACTTCACAAGAAGAACAATATCCTTGAAAGCTAATCGATAATTTGTATGGTATATATAAATAACATAATATAAACATACTTATTATACATACATAATAAACTTACACATATGTATTATAATAATAAATAATATATGTACCCAAAGCAACATTATATAGAGTCTTGATTTTGACAATTGTCAAACAGATGCTTGTGCAATATGCGCTTGAAAGATAATTTGGTCTGAGCTTGTCTTATATGGAGCGGGAGCGCGTTCCAAAGACGGATTGCATAAAGGGTAAAAGAATTAGACAAAAAATCAAAGCGGTGAGAAGGAATAGAGATCTTAAGGCAACGGGAAGATCGAAATTCACACCCCAGCCGAGCGGTTTGAAATTGAAATGAACATTTAAGATAATCAGGTTTAAGGTGCAACTGGAGACAAACAAGATGGAGAAAAGAGTGGTTAAAATTCTTAAGGACGTCCACGGATGGGAAGCCAATTTAGTTGACGACGAAAAGCAGAGATGTGGTCATACTTCCGCAGATCAAAAATAAACATAATGCAGTTGTTAAGAAGATGATCTAATCTGTTCAAAGAGACTTGAGAGATGTTACTGTAACACACGTCAGCATAATCAATCACAGGCAACACTAGAGCTTGAACAAGGAGAAGGAGAGTTTTGGTTGTAATGGGAAGAAAATTCTTAAACCTGTATAGACCTCTTAGTGTCTCTGTAACCCTACGACAAACGTCAGACACCTGGGGATCCCACGTAAGGCCTGTGCCAATAATAAGCCCCAGGTTCTTTACCTGATTTGACAGAGGAATCACTACGTTCTCAAACATTGAGTGCCTCAGCCATTGAGTGCTGCGAGTGCCTTAGAGTGCCTGCAAATGCCTTAGAGTGCCTTTGAGTTATTTTGAGTGCCTATGGGCGTGCGAGTGCCTTTGAGTGCCTTAGAGCGCGTGCAAGTGCCTTTGCACTCGCAGGAACTGTTGGAGTCGCAGCCTTGCAATTTGCAATCTGAACAGATTGTTACATTACAGGCGAATGCTCCCGGTGAAGGAGACTACCGAATGTTACAAGTATTGCGCAAAGAGTACTCGGTTCTCCTCACTCACCGCTGTAATGAGTGCTTTTGAACTGCTACATTACAAGCGAATGTTCGCGGTGAAGGAGCGCCCTAAGAGGCTCCCAATGGGAAAGTGCCGAGACTGTTGATTGCATATATTTTAGTACTAAAATGTAATGTTTAAATTCTCGTTGTTAAGTATGTTATTAAACCGTTCTATTTAAGAGTCTTGGCCGCGTCAATGGGTTATGGTATAATGATGACTTATTTTAATAAATAGGACGCGTTTCCATTATGTCGTAACGTTTTATTTATCGTTGGGCAACTGACACGTCTAGCCTGTTCCCATATCACGACTACCTGTCGTGACTGTGTCGTGTACGTTTATTTTATCGTTGAACGACTGGCGTGTCTAGCTGTTCCCACTAGATCGTGACGACAATTTATCGGTGCCCGGCAGCAAGCAGTCTTGTCGTTTGCACGGCAGTATCGTTTGAAGTTGCGATTATCTGTCGTCACATTTTTATCGTCGTACAGCTAAGCTCTTCACATTGTGACGACAGTCTGTCGTTGTAACGTCAAAAAAGTCGTGAACGACAGTTAATCGTGTTGTATCTATCTATATATTTCATTTTCACCAGCAAGCAAGACGTTATGACCTCATCAAGGTTCTGCCGTTTTAACTATAAAAGAAAATCCTCTAAACAATAACGTCACGTTTGGAAAAATGCAATGATTTTTGGAACTAAAACGGCTTAAAATCGGACTAACCCTAATGGACCAATCCGCCACTTTTTTGGTATTGTCTATGTAGATGCAGACTCAACACTAAATGTTTCGTTTACATACAGACGGCGACGTGGAAGTAGAATTTAAAAAATGTGAAAGAGACCCTCACTATATGACAGATACTCACTATATGCGAGTCAGTGCCATTCGAGTTTTAATGGTCAGTTCCAGATTAACGAACTAATGTGCCAGACAACCACACCAATTGCCTGGATTAGACTAGGAAATTCCCTGTATCATGAGTGCCATCAGAGTAACGGAATTCACTAGGGGGCACTTCCCGAGTGCCTATGAGTGCCTGCGAGTGCCTTTACACTCGCAGGCACTGGTGCAGTCGCAGCCTTACAATCTGAACAGATTGTTATATTACAACCGAATGCTCCTGATGAAAGAGACTACCGAAGGTTACAAGCATTGAACAACGAATGCTCGGGTCTCCTTCCTCACCGCTGTAATGCTCGCTTTTGAACTGTTACATCACAGAACACCCAACAACCTTAAATGATGATTTTTATAGACTGTCTTTTTTGAAGAGTAAAATGACAGTTCATTGCGCAAAAGTGTTGCCCGCTTACAAGCAGCTAGTGATTAATATTCAATTATAATAACCGATAATTATATTAGCCGTATACGTTCTATCGACTGAATGCACGTTACGCATACGCAATAAATAGCAGAGTTATAAAATATTGAGTATTGAGTTTATTTCATTCATTCATGAATTATGATCGACCCATTTTACACTCTTAACGAAAAAAAGCACAACTATGCGTACTTTATACGACAGTAGTGCCCTTTTTCGTTCCGAGGGCAGCATTATTCGTCCAACTGCTGGGAACAGGTTCATTTGAATTGACAATTTTTGTAAGTTGACATATATATATATATATATAATATATATATATATATATATATATACTGCATTTCGTACTACGTCTATTAAAAATACACAGACGAGATATATCTTAGTTATTAATTCAATATATATATATATATAATAATAGATAATAAAACCCGCCTGTTCTTGTTAAAATGTACATGAATATATCGATACTAGTAGGCCAATAGTCAAAATAATAATGAAAAAATGAAACTGTCGACAACAACTACATGACTATTTAAAATTTTATGAAAACTAGCAACCCTGTAAATGTCATATTATTAGTCTTCAAAAAAGACAGACAAGTCGTTTTAAGGTACACTCTTTTTGAGTTTTTTTTTTTAATAGGTCACCTTCATTCTAAATGCGAATCATAAGATCATAAATTAATAATACGAGGTGAGTTACCCATCACTAAAAACAAGGCTGTACTGAGCAGGATGTAAACAATGAAACAACAAACTATTCATAATAATAAATAAAATGTATTCAACTAACGTTCAAAATGTCGTCTATTCATCAATCGAAGTGTGTACAAAAACGACGTGCTCGTCACAAATTACTTGGACAAATTATCACTTACACTGGCTACTCATACAATGACACCAAAAATTTGTAAATGTAACAAATAAATAATGATAGTGGAAAAAAAGATAAATAAGTGGGATAGATCATTTCTCCGAACTACAATTACGGCCTTTTCCCTGTCAAACGGTTTTGTTCCGCACGCGTATTTGCTCCGCATGCCTAATGGTAAAATTAAATTATGCAGTGCCCCTAGCGGTCATAAGAAAAAACAATATTTTGTATACAAATATTTTACGGGGTCGCTATCGATAACTGTCGCTTTAATCTCAAGGTAGAGACACTGTAACTTTACCATGCGATTATAGTCAAATTTGTCGCTAGCCGAGGAAAAACTTTATATGTAAAATGTTACTGCTTGGGACCACTAAAGGGCGCTGTACAATGTGCCATATAAAAGTGTCAAATACTTTACGCGATTGCTAGCGACAACTGTCACAGAAAGCTCATGGTAGAGGTGCTGTGTAGAGGTTTGCCACGAGCACGATGTCGCGAGGGTTTGCTTTGGCATGCCTAAAGGGCGCTTCAAATAACTCTTCGGATGATAAAAAACCAATGACCATTTTAAAGGAACATACTGTATAACAGAAATAAAAGATACAACTTTGGTTTTTTTTTTCAATTATTAAACAAATGAATAAGTTATGAAGTCTCAAAGATTTCCGAAAAATTTTGAACAATATTGATACCCGATGATTAACAGACGTCGTTGCTATAGCAACAACAACGGTGTGGGGGCAGTGGGCGGAGTCAGGGCGCGAGTTTATTATTATTATTTGACAGACAAAAAAGTACTAAACTAACGCGCGATGCGTTAGCGCATATGCTGGCGCCTAGGCGTCTGGATAACTCGGCGCCGATCGCTCAATTTTATTTACTATTTTGAGGTAACCACGCATTAGAAATTATTGGAAAATATTAACATCAAAAAATTTGGACATTTTTTGTTTTATTTCACTAATGTGTTCTATTACTGAATCTTATGCACAGGAAAAAAAATGGACGTGTTTTTATATTGTATCAACCTGTATATGTATGAAAATTAGTAGTGGCGCGGCTACAGCGCCACAGTGGCGCCACTGCCGTGCTTCTATGTGTGTCTAATTTGAAGATGCCCTAAGTACATCGTGGCATATTCGCCGTCAATGTGCACTTGCATGTCGAAGCCGAAGGATCCCTTGCCATACATTTATGCCAATGGGCGCCGGGTTGATGGAAAGTGTTACACTTGTTTTTTGTATTCAAACCAAAAGTAAGTAAGGAGACGTAAGACCACCAATATTTTTTTTTTCATAAATGGAGTCTGGCAAACACTAATCATTTCCATAGACAATTGTACAAATATACGCATGCGGAGCAAAGTCCGTAAGCCAGGAAAAGGACTATGTATGCACTACAGATACGCATGCGTACCAAAATTGGTGTGACAGGAAAAGGGCATACAGATGAAGACTGTACAGCTAGCACAAAAATGCATTTTTAACGCTTTTCAATATTCTGTAAAAAAAAGGAAATATATAATTTATTTTGTACATGATTTCAATTGTTTTTTAAAACATTTTAAATTAGTGCGCGTTTGTACTGTGCAAGTAGTTTGCATGGAGTTGAAATAAGGCTTAATGCTAACGTCAACTTGTATGCAAGTTGTAAATTTAAATCTTTGTATAGTTATAAAGTCGAACTAAGCAACTTAAACCTTAAACATAAGTGCTTTAAATAAATTTGATTCGTTTCTAAATGTACAAAGAATGGACTGAGAAACCAAGTTTCGAATGACATTTTTCATGATATATAGTATTTTCTTAATATTTAAAACTAAAATAAATAATTTCATAACAAATTTTACATATCCTGCAAATAAAATAGTCGAAAACACATGCCCACAATATTGATTGTTTTGAAACCCTCTGGAACTCACTACCGATAACTTCATAATGACGAAGCGTTCACGATAAGTGATATTTAAAACTAAAGCTTCCACTATATTCGAAGGATATGGCAGTGCTTCAAATTACATCCCAATTTGCCAAGTGGACACCTCGTCACAGTAAAAAATAAACTAGAAATCTAAAATGAATATCAAGGTAATAAAAACAAAATTAAAAATAATAAACGAATGATCATAAGTAAACGTACGTACACAGCGAACTAACATTTATAAAATCGTAAGCAAGTTAGCCCGCGGTGAACGAGGCATAATGGTATAAACTTAAATGGTATGGATTCAAATAGGATACTAGGCAATTACTTTTGTTTCCTATTACATTTTCTATTACTATTTACATAGTTTATATACACACTTACACATAAATAAATATTTAATTGAGAAGTCTGTAAGTCTATTAAATCCGGAAAAATAGTTTCATTTCCTTTGAGAAGTCTAGTTAAGATAGTTAGATCACTGCGTACAAAGTATTTTGGCCTTACCTTTACATTGGCATTACCCAATGGAGGGTACGGCCAAAAATGCCTTTTTAAAAGTCATCAAAAATGTACTCTTATATAGAGCATTTTTAGAGCGGATAATTTCATCAAATCACTTGAAATCAGATGCGAATCGCATAAGTTATCAGTATCACTTATGAGCCTTAGGTCCATAGAAAACATGGCATTTACATTCGATCAGGGGGTCTAGTCTCGATCTCCGTCCGAAACAATTACTGTCAAATAAGTAATATTCGACAAAATTAAAAGACAAGTATCCAGTATGAAGCTTCATTCGCATCACGCGTCTTTTCATTTGGTCAAGTATTGCTTATTTGGCAGTAATTGTTTCGGACGTATGTCAGACGGAGATCGAGAGTAGACCCCCACATCCCAATCGGACTCGAGTCCGCTTTCACGGGATCCGCGAGACAATAAATAGCCCTAATAGATAATAATCTCCTATAAGGTCCTATATAGAGGGTGTCCATTTAACAAGGGAAGATGTTAGGTGTTCACAGGATGATGTTGGCGGGGTCCTCGAGGTTCTCCTTGAAGGCCTGCATCCACTGCGCGCCTACCGCGCCGTCGATCACTCTGTGGTCCGCTGACGCCGTAAATGTTATGAATTTTGCTACACGGAATCTGCGATTTAAAAAAAACTTATTTGAGAAATGTAGAATAATTACAAAAAAGGTAAGGTTAAAAATGAGTGAGTAAATAAATTATTGCGTGGGCCTCATTGACTTACAATTATATGGACGTCGGGTCCGCGCTAAAAAGTGTCCGCACTTGTAAGGCGCTAAAATCGTATACAGAGCGCGACACTCCGCTTTAGTCTTCATTTGTTCTACTGACAGCGCGATACTGCGATGACATAACAATTTAAATTTCGAATAGGTTGACTTGGGACATTTTTTTCGTGGTTTTTGTATTAGACCCGTCGTCCATTTATTTGTAAGTCAATGGTGGGCCTTATTAAAATCACTTAGGATTTATTATTTATTTCGCGATCGTACATTTTTATCACAGTGTAAATATTTGGTAGTTTACGTAAGAAAATTAAATAATAAGCGAATTTAGAATACGGTGACGTATCCCTGTTTACCCACTTGTGACGTCACTTGGTATGTTTGCATAACAGATTTGAAACTGTTATAATTATTAATAATTCGATCCGGCTGGATTCGAACCACCGTCTTCAGCATAACAGACCGACACTCTCCCCACTAAGCTGCGGAACGAAGCAGCAGACGCAACGAATATTTCTATGTGCTTGTTGCAGATCTTTGTTTTTGTTTTTTTTTAATGACTTTTTGCCGTAGCGCCATCTGTGAGAAATCTATAAGTTTTTCTTCACTCAGCCAGGTGCCTTTACAGCTTAACATCGGGTGACTAGAGACGTCGCTTTAACAATTGTAATATGAAGTTTATTGACTATCACGATATTTTGATACCATGAAATAATATATATTTTTTAATCGATCATTGTATTAATAATTATAACAAAATCTAGTACCGTAATTTAACAAAATTTAATATTTTACAGAAATAGTGAATGAATCATAGTTTTTTTACGCACATTTTAGATTTATTCTGATTATTTTTCCGATTGCCCAATGCCACTTACCCCTGTGCCTCGTTCTTATCTGGAACAATGATCTCCTGTAGGCCTCCGCAGGCGAGAATAAGCGACTGCGGCGGATTTATGATCGCATTGAACATCGTGATACCTGTAAGAGCGCAATCACATTTTATTGAGTAATTTTAAAACATTATGCTACAAATGGATGCTGCTAAGCAGTAACGTGTTAACAAAACACGAAAATTGAGATTTTAATGTCAAATTGTAGCTTGTCGTCTCCTTTACATTTTACATACATGAACTGAATGAATTGAAACCTCCAAATATTAAAAAATATATAAAAACAGTTGATATAAATCCATTAACTAAACCGCGAAAAAAATTTTTACTTAGTAGTTAATGCCTCTCAAACTAGTACCTTATAAAGAGTGATTCAGGAGATCGCAACACTTTATATTTATTTTAAATTTCTTATCAAGGGTGTTAATTTAGATGCATTACTTTAAGAATAGGTGAAATCCAGTGTGTGATTATTTCAGTAACTTTGTGCTTTAAGATACGAGTTTGAGAAATAAGGCGACGAAATACCTAGCCTGTAAGTACGAAAACCTATTTTGGAAGTAGTCTCGAAAGTTTCGACTACAGTACTTTCTATACTGCATACTAGTCCTAACAGCATCGTGAAAACGTTTGCGGGTAAGCTCGATACGACGATACTTCGTCATATCATCCAGTAGGGCTAGCACGACAGAGCGCGATCTCGCGCTGTATGTCGCTCTCGCGCAAGTCGCGCCCTGTCGTGCTAGCCTTACAGGTATTGTTGAGGTAGCCGGGCAGTCGGCGCCTCAAGCGTAATAATGTGTGTTTTTTGTGGTTTGTCTGTATTTACCATCGAGTATATAACTAGAAATAGAGCCGAAATAAGGGCCATCCACCCCTGGCAACTCATCAGGCAAATGTCACTTTTAAATATCAACTCTCGTTTGCACTGAAATCACAAATTATAAAGCTGAAATAGTACAGCGTCAATAACCGACCTCTGTGTACGTCACCGTATATTCCAAAAATGTTATGTATTTATTGTAATAAAGACAATATCTCTAACTATGGGCTGTTCCATTCGGTGACGTGGGAAAAGCAGCAAAACATATAATTACAAAACAAACGGAATCACATTTCATACGTAATTAAATATTAAATATGTAATTTTTAAATTTTCGTCTATTATAGCAATGCTGAAGTTAAACTGGTCGATTTGAAGTGAAACAATTGACGACACCCGTCAATTGTTTCGAATTCGGGCTGGCCAATCGGGGCGCAGTTGTCACCATAATGATATGGCAGAATAGTTTTCAAACAAATTAAATAACATTTCGTCTCTATTTCTGGTTATATACTCTATGGTATTTACTAAGAAGTGGGCCTTGGATGCCAAATAAATTATTTCTTTTTTATTATTACTTTCTACGGGGTTTTCGAGACCGCATTCAGTATCGATATTTTTCCCGGGACGCGGAAATGCAGCGAGATTGAAGCCGACTATCAACCCAAGTCAAACGAAATCTATCGACTATAAACCAAAGTAATGCTCACATTACTTAGCGGCAGAAACAGGTAATTCTTTTTCCCTGCTCTTTCACAAGAGGGTCTAGTGCCACTATTTCGATACCTCCATTGAACACTGGGCCGATAAATTTTTGCACTTGTTCAGTTTTTACTTTGTTTTTTGTTTCTTTCTTTTTTAACAAAAAATTAGGTTTTTTCCTAATTTAGTTTTATTTCTTTTTTTTCGCGAAATACGAAGAACTTAAGAAATAAATATAGCTGTTTATAAAAATAACAGAAAATGACCAAAACATAAAACCCTTTCCAACTCATACATTTCTATTTTAAGGTTGCCTGGAAGACGTTGCTACTTAACAATAAGATCGCCTGTTGTACATTGGCTTACTCTGTGATACTTACATTACTGTTCTGTGTTGTCATTGTAATTTTAATGTGCAATAAAGAACATTCATTCACTCATTTAAATGTAGATGGCTTAGTGTTCTTTGGAGGTATCGATTTGCCCAAATGCTATTACTTACCATACATGCCCAAATTGGAAACGGTGACAGTGCCGCCCTGGTACTCCTGCGGCTGAAGCTTGTTGTCCTTGGCCTTCTGCGCCAGCTCCTTGACCGTCTTGTTGATGTCAAGAATGCCGCGCGAGTCTGCACCGAACACGATCGGTGTAATCAGACCCGCTGGGGTTGCCACCGCTACGCTTACGTCCACATTCGAAAATCTGAAAAACAAGTTTTTGATTGAATATTGGAATGTTTTTGTACCTAAAATTCACCTTTTCCCTTTTGAATTTTTTTATTTTAATTTATTTATTTATTTCAACTGCCTCCGTGTCCGAACGATTACCATGGCGAAAGAAATAAACGTAGGCCATACACATATTTCTCCCAGCCCGGGAATCGAACCCGGGTTTCCGCGTGTCAGTCCAGCGTGGTAACCATTCGGCTACGGAGGCAGTAATGTTGGTTGAGTGTGTGCGTTTTCATTGAAATGTAATATTAATGGGATACTTACTGTCTAATATAAGTTTCCATCCAGTGAGAGTTGGCCGTGGGCACTCGCTTACATGCCGCGGCAACGGCCTTTATTATAAAGTCGTTCACCGATATCTGCAAATAAACTTATTATACATATCTTGCCACACTCTTCATTTGAGAACGACGCTGTAATTGTTACAGCGCCTTCTATTGTATAATTTTAAATACTTTAAGGTGATGCTCCATTAGGTGCATTATGTCACAATTTGAAATACTCGAAATGCTTTAGTCAAGCGCAAGTTAGAAAAGCGCCCTCTATACAATATTTTTAAATACTGGCAAGAGACGCTCGTAACAGTATAGCTTCTTTCAAACTTAGGGGATGAATCCGGTTTCTCGCACTTTCCGGTAACCGATTTCAATGAAACTTGACAAATAGGTGTAATTTCTCGAACTTTTGAAGTCGGTTTTTTTATAAAAATGTTACAATTCGAGTTCTTAGGTTTTCGCGATTGTTACACATAGGAATGAAACTATTTTTCCGGATTTAAATCGCGTATTTCTCGTATAATCGCGGTTGACTGACCCGTGACCATGGGACCTGTAAAGGGCCCGAAACGTCGGTTTGTTTGAAAAAACAAATATACGCGATTTAAATCCGGAAAAATAGTTTCATTCCTAAATGTTACAATTATTTGAAAAAACTTGTTTTATTTTCATAACATATAAAAATGTCTCACCTTCTGTCCTGTCTTTGCGATCATTTCATTGACCTTTGCTCTCATTCGTAACGTCTTCTCCACATTAACTGTCGTGCAGAGCTGATAATGAGGAATGGATTGCTTAGCAGCGGAGAGACGCTTGGCGATTGTTTCCCGCATACTCGAGAGGGGGAGATCCACGTAGGTTGCCCCGGGTTGTGGGGCTGGAGGAGCCGCCGCCCTGCCAGGTGCCGACGCCATGCCTGAGAGATCGCCGCTCTTCAATGAACCATATAATCCTGAACCTTGTCCTGTATATGGCGTGAAATGTTTTCTCAATTAAATAAACATAACAAATACAATCAATAGCAGCAATAAAGAATGCTTCAAAGCAAATAAAAAAGAATTTATTTCTAAACATTTCATACCACCAACAGGTCAAGATAAAAAGTGTAATAGAAAAGTGATTTTACTTTAGAAACAAGAAAATATCGCTCATCTGTGAAACCAGAAGACACTGAAAATTCAATAACAAAGCACGTTGTTTTACGAAAACAAATGCAACGTGTCAAAAGCAAGCACACAGTACAACGCAGTGAAGGTCACTCGAGTTCTCTTGCTAATCACTGTAACACGATGTTAAAAAGAGACAACTAGCAATACCGTGCACTCGTCAAGAATAGAACAGCGCAATCGCGTTATATTTCTAGACGCTTTACTAGATAGAGACAGCTACATTACAAGAAAACTCGATGTATGACCTACTGGAAATTTCGCATAAATTCAGCTACGTTTTTTCACTAGATGCATGTATAGCCGAAATGGGATGAAAAAATGTGCTCGCCTCCGAGTCTGACACTCCTCAGTTCTGCGATGCGTCGCGCAAAGGGGCTGGCGTACACCCTACCTCCTCCAGACTGCGCTGCGGCGGGGGCAGGGGCGGGTGCGGAAGCGACGGCGGCCGGAGTCGGGGCAGCGGCCGCGGGTGGCGCCGCGGCGGCGGGGGCGGCTGTTTCACACAACACACGTGTTGACTACTACTGACTTCCAAACATCTAAAATCTCTAATCAATGCCAAAGAAAATTTAGTTCTGCAATTATATTTCATTAGATTAAAGGCGGGTTCGTAATTATCAAAACATTTATTTTCTTTGATAATTATCATGATTATTATTTGATAATTATTCGATAAAGGCGGGATCAAAATTATCAAGATTTTATTTTTTTGATAATTGTAATTGATATGATAAATATTCGATACACATCCCTTAGTTTTATCTCTTTAATTTTTAAGTAACAATGACAAATAGTAGAAAAGCAATCAAACACGAAGAAAAATCTTTGAAAAAGAAAATTAGTTGATAACTTGTCTTGAGATTGATTGAAATTTGACGTTTGAATAAGTCTCGGATACAAACACATAGTACGACATTACTGGCAGTCAGAGATGGGCAAGCGTTCGGGTTTTAACCAGGTTTAAATCGAATTAAAACCCCATAGCCGAGGGCAAAAACTATTTTTAACTAAACAATACCGGTTTTAAATTTGTTAAAACCCATTAACGCCCATAGCCGAGGGAAAAACTATTTACAACTAAACATTTTTATTGCTTTCTTATCTGGACGATTCAATTTGCCTTTCCATTGAATTAGTTCGCTTGAAAACTAATGCACTTGCATCGATTTTCGTAAAAATCGAATCGTAACGTGCATCCTTAGTAACTAGAATCCACAGGATCGCAAGGTGGGTATTGCGTGAAGTTGTCTATTTTCGTTTAAAAAAAGATTTTTTACACTGAAATTTGTACTAAGTATGGAATTATAACCAAATTCCGCATTCGCCATTTCTCTCGATGTTGGGCAGAAATGGATTAAAACTCGACGCTTTTGGGTGAAAATCCGGGCGGGTTGTTTGGAATTTAACCCACTGCCCATTTCCGCTAACACAAGCATTTTGTTGTTCCAATTAATTTCATAAATACTAAGATATTTATCAAGGTACATTTATCAAGATAATTATTGTAATGAATATCATTAACGATAATTATCGCTTCGAACCCTTCGATACTTTAGTATAAAGAAATAATGCAATCGTTGAAAGGTAAAATCTTAAATATGAATAGATTAAATAAACGAAACAGAGACACTGTGACATGTTTCTATGAAGACCAATATTAGATTTCTCAATGACTAACTTAACGAGGACTTTTTTTCAAACAAATAGGTGCAAATAAAGCATTATTACTATTAAAAACCAAAGTAAACACCTTCTTTCTCCTTCTTCCTCGGTGCGGGCGCCGGCGCAGGTGCTGCCAGTTAACATAAAACATTAGTAAAACATGCACATGAGTTAATAGATAACCCACAGGTAAATGTGCAAAGGGGTTGTAATATTTTAAAGAGTAATAAACTCTGAAAATGAAATGGAGGAGGGTCAGGTGGGGTAAGAGGAACACCGAGGGAAGAGGGACTTGAACCCTTAACTAATAATCTAAACAATTTAGCACTTTAGTCTCTCTGTCGAGAAAACAGAATAAATAGTTACGATTTTAAATAGATGTCGCTACGGTGATCCAAACCCGAAAGGCTGGAAAAACAAATTTGACAGTTGTGAAATCGTAAACGAACACGATACTTGAACTTTAGCACAATTTGCACGTTTTTGGCAATATAGAATTTAGCGTAATGATTGAAAAATGCAAGTTTAGTGTACTTCAAAATTTTAACAAGACTGTCTGTTCTTCGTAGAGCTCAAAACATTGGACTTAAAAAAAGTACGTATGTTTCTCTTATCCCACCTGACTCCATCATAAAAATATTTATATGCTCCCAATTATTTTTTTCAATTTGCATGCGTCGGCCTTTTCGTGCTCATTGTATCGCAAATTTAGAAATTTTGTCTTTAATTTTTTGACATTTTGCCATTTTGGACATTTTGCTTCATTGAAATCCTATTTGGAGTTCTATTCACCAGAAACCCCTATTTCGATCGCCTGGGGCACCTAAACACTATAACAATTGGATCGACCGCGGCGATGTTGTGTCTATGGACAATCTAATAAGTAACATAGCAAAACCTTCAGTATCCGTTCTATAATTTCAATATTGTCGTAAACCATAACAATTTTAATTAAAATAAGAAAACCACGAAATCCTTTTATTTTTAACATTCACGACCGTATTCCAAAACTCTACTCAATGCTCAAGTCAAGACTTGAGTATGATTTCAAGCACTTGAAATACGACCCTAATGGCAAGTACTTGAGTATGATTTCTAGTGCTTTAAATCATACTCAAGTCCTGACTTGAGCATTGAGTAGAGTTCTGGAATACGACCCTAAAACTCCGTGCAACTTTGTAACCTAACTGTAACTTTATTCTCCGGTCAAAATTCTGTCTGTACAATACTTTAAAAAGAACTTGTCTTCTCAGGTCAGCAGTTTGGAGTCCAAGCTTTGGGCAAAATTACTCTTATCATCTTTTGTCCAAAAGAAAGTCAGGCATTTAAAATTTCTGACTCTCTTTGTGACTGGTCATCCATGGAGGTGGGGCGTGACACCATCTAAGTCCACGGAGTCGTCTACAGGCATCGACCAATTTAAGTGCTATAAAATGGAATAAAATCTCCCATTGGTGCCTATTGACAACAAAAGAAACAAATGCACTAATCTTAAATTTAGTTTAGTTTACTTTAGATTGTTTTCTTTTAACCGCCATCACTTATATTTATGATGTAGAAAAGACATCCAAAAATTATGTATCAATTAAAGCTTAGTTAAAGCTCTGAGGGGAGTTAAGATAAATAAAGTAGTTACCCCAGGGAATCGAAATAAAGGATACCAATGAAAAAGACATTTGTATAAACAAAGTCAAACTATGCGTGTTTTTTTTCTTGACACTTCGAAAGTATTCAGCTTTATTATTAGTTTGAAATAAAACCCCATCTTGAGGTTAATATAGATATCACCATGACATGATTGTAGTGAAATGTCCCATGAAATCGTTCTTCACAACAATAATGTAAACAAATCATGCTTCCCATTATTTCCACTCTTCGTGCAAATCACAACACAATAATGTCTTAGGGTTATATGGAACTGGTGGACGCGGGATAAGGTTAAGCTAGACTTAAGAAGTTTTATATCTATAATAATAGATGTAAATGTAGATTTACGTCAGAAAATACTTAAACTGATTCCGCGCCGATATTTCCAGAACAGTGCGAAAAAATAAAGACCAACATAGTTACTTCTGGATCGCATGACGCAAATACCAGTGCATGAAAAATACCAGTGCTACCTATGAAGGTGTTTTTGACATTAAATTTCAGTTCCTCAAGAGAAGAAGCTGGTTCTTTAAATTGCAATTGGAGGATACAAAAATTGAATTTATCAACCATTACAATTCATAAAACCCTTACCGTGATTTCTGTGTACTTACAATCATCCTTAAAATCTTTAAAGGAAGCAACATCGGCTTGATTTTCCACTATGATGCACAATAATTTTCCCACTGCAACACCTTTGGTACCAGCGGGAATTAGGACCTTGGCAAGATAGCCCTCTTCAGGAGTTTCGAAGCCCATTGTGGCCTTATCTGTTTCGATTTCGCAGAGAAGGTCACCTGTAATAAATTGACATGATAATAATCAGTTACTTAAAAGACGTAATGATTATGATGAAATATATTTTTATTAATTTATCAGAGTTGATTGCTTTGGGTTTACTGTAGTTTTCATTTTACCGCAAATGGTGCTAAAACACGTCACTAAGATAAAATTGACATATCATAATCCTGACATACATACTTACAACCGAACATAGCCAGATAAACTAATATTCAATGTTCCCTGCTGAAAATTTAACCTTACACAGAATTCAAATTTGCAATATTAAAAAGTAAGTTTGTACTTAATAACATGGAACCACATACACGTACATACATAGTCGGCACTTTGTAGAAAAGCCAAAAGCGTCAAACACGCCCCTGAAAAATTTTCCGATTCCTGTGACTTAAGTTGTTGTAAGTCAAAATACGACTTTTGGCTTTTTCATTCTCCTTTTTTTGTATATTATAGGTTCCATGTTTGAAAGTAAACGTAACACTAAGTGATTTATTTACGTTTAAGTAAACTTTACTCTGTAATGAGAAGGACTGAATCCCCTCAGGGTGAATTCTGTAACAAGTTGGAAGACATGCTTCATTTGACGAAATGTGACCAATATACGGTTTGCCCAGCCCAATATCAATTAAAAGCCATTGGTCAGGTAGGAAAACTAAATTTAAGACTGAGCAACCTTGAGAACTGAGAAACGTTGATACAGTGTACTGTAGTTCTATACTCCTATGTGAGGTCTTGCTTTCTGATACGGCGCAATACCTCATGGATATTAAGTAGTGACAGATAAAGCAGTATGGGTAGTTATATACACACTGTACCAGGCAAATAAGCGCCTGAACGTTTCAGACCTTTTCACAATAGATAAAAAAACTTACATGGAAGATATCGACATGAACATAGAGGTTAGAAATGTTACTCCATTTTGGGTTTACCTTCACTAAGCTTGTCACCCTCCTTCTTCTCCCAACTGACGATAGATCCACTCTCCATAGTTGGCGAGAGAGCGGGCAGGTTCACTTTGATGTGCGTTGGTAGATCTGCGTAGTGGCGGATTTGCATACCCCATTGTGGAGTGCTGAGAATTTTCTGCGATGATGGTGATGATATTCTAAGACAATATTAATAAACTTATACGTAATTTTTGCAAGCAGTATTCACATATTATTAGTTTAAATCACAATAGTTTTCTTTCTTTCTTTCTTTCAAATATTTAACCTTCTCCATGTTTGTTTAAACGACTGTCAGCACAAAATAAGATTGTTAAAATATTTGTTTAGCAAGGTTGGCCAATCTCAGGCTCGTAAGTAAAAACAAATTTGTATTTGCCCATATCATTAGCAGCAAACAGACTATTTCGAATATTAAATCGGATTTGATAAGAACTACAATTTTTTCGTAATTTTATTTATTACAAAACTACTAAATCTATTAAAGATCACGATGAAACTACGAATTCGAAATATAAATTGTTGAGCTCAAAATTAACGTCCACTAATAACAGATCACAAACGATAAGCCTGCTTTCAAAAGTAGATTAAGCAAATTGGAGATATACTTCACAGACGCCCAGATGTTCTGGAAAAAATTTGCAAAGTAGTTACAAATTGATACCCTTGTAATGGAAAATGCAATAGAGGCTGTCAGCATCAAAGATAGGAAGATGTGCTGAAGTTGACTACAGGTCCCTATTGGAGAAGAGTAGCATAGAGTTAGTTCACTTCAGATCTTTCCGATCTGAAGGAGGCTTATGCCCTGATAGCTGCTTACAGTGCCAAACACTGTAGAGAAGCACTGTTACTGGACAGGAATAGCATCAGAATGCTAACTAACAAACACATGTCAAATATTGGGCAGAGACAAAAACAGAAATTGTTTATTCTACCACAAGGCAAATGAAACTCCTATGCATCTCCTCACCCCGTGCTGTCCTGATGGGCTTATGAAGGTCCATACCGGGAAGGTATTGGCCACAACCAGAAGACAAATTGTCAGAGCCAGGAAAGTCCTTCAATTCTTTAACACAGTTGACCTTGGCTCCGGACATGTCATTATAGATCAGTTGATTGATTGATTTATTTATTATAAATATATAATTTTCACAGTTTCACAGTTAAGAACTAATGCACCGTGTAAAATAAGATAATTATAAAAATAATAACAATAACATATAAAAAATTAAAATGACAAATACATTATAATTATACACCTGATTTCCTAGTATCCACCATTTCACAGAATCTCAAGCATTCAGAAATGATGGTTGCAGTGATACAGGGCATGGGACTTAAATGAAGTCACTCTAATAATAATAATAAAATAGATACAATAATAATAATAAAATAGATATAATAATAATAATTATGCCAAGAGACGCTGAGTTAAGGGTTATAATATAATGTAAAAATTGAAAATGTAAAATTTGCAACTCATCTAAAAAAGGCTTAATAATATAATGACTAAATCTATTATAGAGACATTCTTATCACAGAATGATAGATTACCTACCATACGTAAATAACTGCAATATAGATAGCCGTAGAGTAGCATCCAATGTATGATAGATAACAAACCATATTCTTGTTAGTTGTCATACTGTGGGAATGTAAACAATAAGTCAATGTGATTCAATGACAAGCTATCAGGTTATATAGCCATGTTAATCACAACATTGTACAATGTAATATGCTGTAAAAATTTAGTAATTGTTCATCAATCATTATTAATTATTTATTGCATTGTAAATTTAATTAACTTAAAAGTTAAACAGAACTACTATTATGTTCTAGAATTTTTTTAATAATTAAATTTAATAAGAACCAGATTACAACTCAGGTTATTTAACTAAATAGTTGTCTAACAGTTGTTTTATTCAATTCAAGAATATTTTGACTACAGAAAATAATTAGCTATTTATTTAAACTTGACATTACATATTGCAACTTGTTATTTTAAATGTATATAATTGAATAAAATATTTTAATAATTAGGATAAGTTTGTGGTAAATTTGCATGCTATTACTAGCTAAGTGTGAGAACCTGTTAATAGAAATACATGTTAATCCAACTATGTACACCACACTTACTGTGAATAAATTATTATTACCATAACAATGTAAGGTAATCAAATTCTTTGACACAACAAGTTTTTCAGGGTTTATTTATGTTAGTCTTGTAGTAAATTAATAAAACAATTGTAACCTAAAAGATAATGAAGCAGTGGGATTTATAAAAGATCAACACAATACAGATACTTTAAGAAGTCTTAAAAACTTAAATCTATTAAATACATGCATAGATGTACACGTAAAAACGTGTAATATTCGAAGTAAATATTAAATTTGTACGTTAAAATAAAAAAATGGCATTTCAATAAACATATTTAACACACTACTTATTATTAGCAATATTGTCGTTGTGTAGGACGAAAAGGAAAATCATTGGGTTTAATTCAACAAACCTACGTCCGCAGTCGGCGCGTCAATCTCATGCTGACGATTTGAAAAGCGAGGAGATTGGCGGTTGGTTATGCAATTCTTGCCGCACGTTTCCGCTACCAAAACTGTACTTAATCACAACTTACTAACTTAGAATAGCATATTTGTGCCTAAGTGAGTAAATATAGCTTAATTACTGAGAAATCAAACGGTAACTTACTTGTTAGAATGTTTCCTTCGCACTAATTCTGTACTTATACATCTTGTGACATTGGACCGTACAGCTTTCTTTAGGCCACTGTTTATGGCCTGATTTCGTGAAACGAGCGTTCGCAACATTTTGTGGTATTTTATTTATCTAATACTAATCCGTCCAGATGATCAGGACGGGCTTTTTTTTGGAAAACCTAGCTCGACCTTTTCAGATTTGTAGGTCGTTGAAGTGACACTGACAGTTTCATTAGTGACATTGACAGTTGCTTTTTCGTCTAAGAAAGAGATTAAGAAAGCTAGAGTTTAAGGGACGTATCATTAGAGGATGGAAAAAATAAAAGAATAAGGAATAGTCTAAGGTCGGATATGAACTCTACTCAGTGCAAGTCCTGACTTGAGCATTGAGTAGAGTTCTGGAATACGACCCTAAAAGGCTTAAAATGGCCCAAGAAATAAGAAAAAAATGGCCCAAGCCTAGTGGCCGCCATTAAGGAAATATAATAGAATAGGTTTAAAATCTTAAGGTCGTATTACAGAACTTTACTCAATGCTCAAGTAAGGACGTGAGTCAGTTGAGTATGATTTCAAACACTGGAAATACGATCCTAATGGCAAGGACTTAAGTATGATTTCTAGCGCTTTAACTTTAAACTTTACTTTAAATACGTAAGTCCTGATTTGCCTCATGTCTACAAAGATTAATTTCTTTTAGTCTATTGGAAAAATAGGAGTGATGAAGAAACTTAGAACTATTTCCTTATTTTAAACCAAATTACAAAATAGTTTATCCTGGAAATTCGAATAATTACGAATTCAAAGTAGGTATTTGATAAAGTGACAATAATGTGATTTATGTGAAAGTGAAAACATAAATATTGACTCCCACCGCTTCCGCGACTATTTAGAAAACCCAAACAGGAGAACTAAGTTATTTATGAAAGTGAAATCACAATGGAAAATATTTAACGCGGATCCAAAGACTTATATCCAAGCGAAAACTCTTATAAAAAATATTGTAATGCAATTATTTTGCTTGATTTTTGTCAACTTAAATTAAAGACAGAAATAGCGTGCGATGATTCCGTATGATTTTGTTTCTTTTTTCATTTAACTTGCGCATTTTGCGATTAGTTTAAGCACGGTCACACTGTCAGTTTCTTCTTCTGTCAACAGTTGTTGTAGACAGGTTATCATAAAATGGTGAGAATTAAATTTTAAAATATTATAACAATCATCAGTGCTAATCTTGGTGAAAAGATGTCAAACATGTGCTTGTGAAGTGTCCTACCACACTCGTAGCATATTTGTGCTGTTTCTTTATCCATAGAATATTTACGACGATGGCTTGTCGGTATGAAAAAGTTCCAAATATTGTGATGTTTTCAGGCCAAGCGCACTAAAAAGGTTGGAATCACTGGCAAATATGGCACACGTTACGGTGCCTCCCTCCGTAAGATGGTGAAGAAAATGGAGGTTACCCAGCACGCCAAATACACCTGCTCCTTCTGTGGCAAGGTTAGTTTTTGTCAAAACATCTACACCAACCTCGGCGCCAATTTTTGAAAGGTTTTTGAGAACATATTATTTTATTCGAAATTCTTTTACATTTGTGATTTCTGAAATATATGAACAATTTTATCCACATCTGTAGACAGTTCAATTCATGCCTCAACAGATGATCTTACATTTTTCATACATAACCACGTCAATGTTACAGATCATAAATTTATTTGATTTCAAAAGCTTGGTAGGCACTGGGAGAAGGCGATTATCAATTTGTACTTACCATGTAAAAGGAATAGTTATTTTTAATACAAGTGCGGAAAGTTAGTCATTATTCACGAGTCTTGAGGCTTCTTGGTCCGAGCCAGGGGGTCTACTCTCGATCTCCGTCTGAAACAATTACTGTCAAATAGGTAATACTTGACCGAATGAAAAGACGCGTGATGCAAATGAAGCTTCATTCTTGATACTTGTCTTTTAATTTTGTCGAATATTACTTATTTGACAGTAATTGTTTCGGACGGAGATCGAGAATAGACCCCCTGAGGCGAGGGTCAAGAAAATGACAAATCTGCATGTTTATCAAACAAAGTTTTATAACACATTTGTGTAAAAACTAATGTAGTTGAAAGTAAAATAAAACAGTATTTAAAAAAAACTCATTTATTTGTCTGATAAAGATTCTGAGTATAATGGCAACTGTTTCGAGTATTCAGCCACATTAAAATTACTACTTTAGTGGTGCGGCGCGCAGCTCTCTCGCATAATACTCACCTCTGGTCATTGTTAATACTCAGTCAGCCATCTATATGGAAAATATTTTGATATTTTTAAATGTAACCTGTTGTTTTATAAACCACCTATGCAATTTAAATAAATAAGATGTTTGTAAGTAAATATAAGTTTTAATGATGAATGATTTAAGTCGCAAAGCACATAAGTATTTAATAAATATACAACCTCTTTAGTTCTATGTTTAAGACTTGAAACAACAGCAAATTTAAAAAAAAAATTGAAAAGTAAAAAGCACTAGTGCGACAAATCCAACTTACAGCACGATTTGTAGTACAAAAAATATCACGTTTTGAGCAACTCTATTAAAATATATTTTTTTAAACAGTGTATACATTGTAATGTTTGTAAATTACAGGATGCAATGAAGCGTTCGTGTGTCGGTATCTGGTCATGCAAGCGTTGCAAGAGGACAGTCGCTGGTGGCGCATGGGTGTTCTCCACCACAGCTGCCTCTTCCTGCCGGTCAGCTGTGAGGAGATTGCGCGAAGTCAAGTAAACATCTGACTCTAGGTTAATCCAATAAACACAAAAGTAACAAAATTATTTTTGTTTTTCTTATCACCAATCAATTTACTGATTTGTTTTACTCAACTGAGGTTCAAAAGGAAAATAAAATGGAGGTGTTCACTTGCAATGTGTTAAATCACTGAGTTTTAATTAATTTCACCACAGTAACTATGCCATATTTATTTATGGGTATACTTTATTAATGAACCTGGAATCTATTCGGGTATTCAATCAGAATCTAATCACCACATACTAATGTGACTTTACATTGTAAACTTCCAAAGTAAAATTTTGGTCTCATGCTGTAGCTATTTTTAAAAGTATATTATAGATTATTATAGAATGTATACTTTACGCTAGTGAATTTTACACACTTTATCTTGTACTCATAGTAAATATATATTTAAGGTACACATTCAGTGATATACACTTATGTATTAAATTTTTAATTTGAACAGGAAATGAAACGGTCAAAATATTGTCAATATTTATTGTAGACGATGTAACAGATTCTAGTACAAAAATATATTTTTAAAATTAAGTTTTGATAGCACCAACACAAACATTTAAAGACAGCAACAAGTACTTAATTAAGAGCTCTTATGCCAAAAAAGTTTTGACGTTGACTCTGCCCAAATTTGTGAAACAAATATATGCCTGAAGTTCGCGTAACATGCGACAGGAGATGTTGAATTTTGCGCATTAAAAGTACCAAATTCGTTTTAGCGGAATAACTAAAACTAAAGGGATTAAAAAAAATCCATAGTGACAGTTGTCGATCGTGCATAAATATAATTAATTATCTAATTTTTGTCCTAATAACCTGTAGCATTTCGAGGATAAATTGAAAAAATGTGAAAATGGTCATTTCGTGATTTTTATCTATCGAGGAAACTTTATTGTTTTATGTTTCTGATTAATATTGTGTAGTTACTCATACAATATTTTATTTTTAACTTTAAAGTGGATATACCCCTCGAAAATCAAATCGAATTCTTAGGTTTTCGCGATTGTTATACATAGGAATGAAACTATTTTTCCGGATTTAAATCGCGTACAGGGCCCGAAACGTCGGTTTGTTTGAAAAAACAAATATACGCGATTTAAATCCGGAAAAATAGTTTCATTCCTATAATCAAATCTAAGATTAGTAGATTAATTTTTCCTCTGCTCCCTCTTAAATTGTATGTAATTAATGATAATACTCTAACAAAAGGAGGCTTTAATTCGTTTGAATTTAATTAATAGCACATTTGCAATTTTATTTTTATGTACTAAAAGCTTATTATAGTCAATTACTAACAGTTAACTGTACATGCTTAGTAACTACTTTGAATGATATGACATAGTCCATGTATGTACTTTAAAAGTATGATATAATATAAATCTACCATAGAGATTACAAATACAAATCAGTACTTTTGTGATTTACAATAAATTACTTATATATATATTATATGATACAAATCAATAGCTTCAATTTAGCCAAGGAAGTACATGTTTTAAGTACAACATTATGTACATCTATATTCACAAGTAAATAAATGGCACATGACTAAGTACCAAATGCTATGTGCCCAACATTTATTCTCACTAGAGTATTAAGTGTATTGGATATATTTTCAGTCACCTAAATCACTGTCTTTATCTCCTATCGCATACAAAATATGAAATGCTGCACCTAGCAATGCAGTACCCAAAAGGTCACCCAAGGCAGTCAAGTATGGTATGGCGGAGTTATCTGGATCCATACCTAGCTTCCACATAAACAGGACCATATAATGACTAATAGTTAACAATAAGAATACTTGTAACAAGGCAGCAGACATATAAATAAGAATAAATATAGGTGTCACCGAGGTGTGTCCAGCCTTCAAGTAACCAATAGTGTAAATGAATATCAACTGGCCAGGTATCACCATCATGAGTAGCAGTCTTGTAGTGCTACCTAATATTGAATGTTTCTTTTCACCTGTGTGTAATGCAGTTGATAGTCTAGATGCATGCACTGCTGCCATGTTACCTCCAATTCCATTGATAACCAATTGGAACACTGCAATACCCTTGTAATTTGAAACTGTGTAGTCCAAAATTAAACCACCAGCACTACTAATAACCATGGCAGAGACAACTGGTACCCATCCCTCATCTAGAGCTTGTCTTGTGAAATTATTTTTCCACGCTAAATACCCACATACAGGAACGGTTACCGCGCCAACAATTATAATAATACTTGGCAGTATGAGACTGCTGCCAATTGATTTATACAACAGGTCTGCTATCCAAGACAATAGTGCCAAGGTTGTTATATCGCCCAGGCTAGCCGCTATTGGTGTGGCAACATTGTCTGGATTTATATTTAACTTCTTAGATACTACAATTACTGCGATCATTATTAGACCAAGGACAAAACTGGCTACAGATGCTGTGAGTACACTGGATGCACCCAGGAGCAACGCGTGATGAATGTTGAAATCCCCCTCTGGTATCCAGCCCATGGCCACTGCAGCCAAGGCTGCCAGGAACGCTACCACAACAGCCTGGCATTGTATGAGGCATAGGTTGCCCATTGCAAGCGATGCCATGTTGGTGTCCAAGTGACCCAGATGAGCATGGGTTGATAGCCTAGAAGCTAGAGTCATTTCGAGGTTACCCTTCAACCCCAGAAGAGCTGGCACTAGAATGTACACCTCCGATATTTGGATGAAAACTTGCCAGTGCTGCACGACGTCCAACAGCAGGCTAGCAGCTACCATGCCGAAGCCTGCGAGCAGGAACGAGACGAACATCTGCACACCCGCGACCCATTTGTTCTCCTTGTTGAAGCGAATGTCCGGCGGTTTTGACTCGTTTGTTATTAACTTGTACGCACCCAAGTTCAAATCGATATCACACTCTGAAGTCCGACCCATTTTAGAACTTGTATTCTTCGCTCTGTTTAGCATTATAAAATGAGTTATCGGTTAGTAATTATTATTAAGACACGTATACAACGAAAAATCTAAGAAGAAAATGTAAATTAGCAGTACCGGGGTATTTCAACTAATATTGCGAGTCAGGTCATGACTGAATTGAACCGTTCAGATTCATTGCTTTAAATGTACTCGATAAACAAATATCTATTAGATAAAAATATCTCCCGACACTCGCAGTTGCAAAATGACAGACAGCTGATTACGATAAAATTGTCAAAATTAGAGTTGCTCCATATTTAATGTTATCGGAAATTACATGCAAAATAAATAAAAAAAATATTGCAAAGAATGTTTAACGAAAATTATTCAGGTTTTGTTTGGTGTAGTGAACAGAATTTAAGAAATGACGATTATTTTAGTATCTACTGAATGAGTCATGAATTTGCAGCAGTGTATTTTAGTAGCATTTAAAAAAATATATTTTTCCAGATATTTCTCCTGTTTTAAATTTTTTTTCTAAATTTATTAAGGCTTTGGCAAACCCATCAGCCTAAACATGAAGTTTAATTGTTTCTGTAAATATGGCCGCCACAAAGAGGATAGGCAATTTGAGGCGGCGTGTTTGGATTGACTCGGGATTCCTTAGAACAGGCCAATACGGGTATTTTAGTTCGAGATTCGTATAATTTCGCGTTTTAATCTTCGATTAAGGTACAATAGCACTATCCTATTCCACTTTAAACTAGATTTCACAAAATAATTGAAAGTCAAAATAAAAACGACACTTTTCCCTCCAAAATGCCCAGAACGAATCCTTCTCTCCTGTTTTTCCACATTTGACGTTGCCACTTTCAAAAGTTGAAATTACTGCACGAAAATAATGGAGCCTATGTTTTTTTCGCTGTTGACCAATTATTTTAAATCTCATTTTTCTATAATTATCTTGCTTTACAATTTTATTTCACAATTCACGCTAAACAAAACTTCAAATAATATGCAATTTCTAAATGAAGAACATAATATGAACCTTCGAATTACATTTTTTCCACCATTTCTAATCTTTTCCAGAAATATTACCACTACTTGAAATTTTCCGGAAAATTACCCATCAGCCAACAGTTATCATTATTTAGATTATGTTTTGTTCTTGTATCCGAACGCGAGCGACACGCACGATATGCGAAAAAAGAAAGTTTGACGTATTACGTTTGGCGATTGTCGACCGCTTTCTAGGGTATTTCTTGTGAGGAAAATTCACAGATTCCTCACTGAAATACTAAAAGATTTGTTAATTTATAAATAGCAACGTGTAAGTTTACTACAAAAGCAATACAAAATGTGTAAAAGGGCATCGTGTACAGTTTACATAGCCTGAACTTCGCGAAGTATTTCTGCTTTATTCACATTTTAGGTCCGGAAACCTAGTTCATAGTTCGGTTAATTTAAGATTTCATATTAATCCAATTAACTTTGTTAATTCGCTCGGCCGAGACTGCCAATTAATTTGATTAGGCGTGTCAAAGTTTACGTTGTGCCTCCGCGGTGTAAGTTGTTTTTGAATGTGTTCAAAAATTGTGCGGTGGTATTTCAGGAAGACAGCGGTGATCGTGGTCGTGACATGTGGCAGTGGAGTACTGTGTAGTTATATACGATGTTCAGAAGCAAAATAAGGATACACACGTGCAGGATAATTCTGCTCACGTCTCTGGTGTGGCTTCTAATTGACGTGATACTCTTGGCCACGTATTCCGACTGCCTTGGCGGGTGGGACTGCAGTCGTAAGTCTAACGACTACGAATTACGGGTACGTACACACCCCGGTTGTCAAATCTAGTAAATAAAAAGAATTAATTAAAATATGATGTTGTTACAACTCTTTAAATTACGTTAATTATTAGAATATATTCGTACTTGAGATGAATCCAGAAGAGCCATGAAAGGAAGTCCAACAAGTTCCTAATTTGAATAGTACTAGCTTACGTGTGTAACAGTGATAACATTTTGCAGAAAGTGTTGAGATATGAGAGATAACAATGTTTTTTATCTTGAGATGGCATGTATTTGCACAAATCAAATAGTTACCTTTATCTGAGTTGTATTAATGAATTACAACAGCTTAGTTATCAATTTTTTTAATTATCAATATTTTTACTTATCAGTTTTTATTTGATAGTCCTACATAATAATTTTCTTCCAGAAGTACAATAGAGTAAGTGTTGTATTTTGTAAATGCAACAAAATATGTTAAAATTGTTCTCCTTTATTATACATATAGCTTTGTTAGTTATTTTCACATGACTGTGTGTAAGTTTGTATGTTATTACTCTATAACAAGAGTTATTGATAAAGAGTCTTTGCGTTTGTGCAATTAAATTTGACTGCCCTTTTATGGCATGATTTTTTTTCAATTTATTCTTATAAGTGACACAAAGGCCTGTACCTTAAGGATGATTATAATAGGCATTGCCAAAGTATTATGTGAATTATTGTATGCCTTATCAACATTCATGTTTTTTTAATATTTTAAGGCACATGAAGAAGTGCGGGGCAAGAAAGCCGCAATTGCTGCAGCAATAAAAAGAGAGATAAATGATGAAGATACAAATTTAGAGGAAAATGAGTTGGAACAGGATGTAATAGGGGATAATGGACTTATTTTCAGCCCTTATCCTAAATCTAAGCTTAAGTCATGGAAACCTGCACCCCCAGTCACACCCAAATCAAAAGACTTACCTGGAGAAAAGGGTAAGTATTTAGCTAATATCCACAATATCTATTAAGTCTCAAGTAAATTACAGAACATTTAAGATATTAATATATATCTAATAAAGAACATTCTTTACTAAATTAGGACAGACTTTGTCATTGACTTATGATGTTGGCTATTAAGATAATTCTACCATTTGTATTATATATACTAAATATCTACCATTTGTATTATTAAACATAAAAAAGTAAATAGTAGCCATAAATTAAGTGGTGATACCTCATAACTATCTACAAATTAATAATTTATAATAGGTAATATATACGAAAATATAGGAAATATATTTCACAACAGGTGAAGTTAGCTGTGACCATGGGACCTGTAAACAGCCTGTTGTTTTAAGAAAAATAGTTTCATGTCCGGAAAGAAATTTATAATTTTGGTTGATAATATTTTTTGACACTCATTGTTTAAATTAACTTATGTTTTTATTTGGTTAATAATCAAACTATTGAATGAATGAAATATGCTTTATTGCACCTTAATAATTACAATGACAACACAGAACAGTAATATATCTCAGAATACGCTAATGTAATTAATGTAATTTAAGAGCTGAAAAGGGGGTATAACTAAAAAATCTTCTAATGAAAGTGTTTCAAATAAAAATATGTGCTTTCAAACAATTTTTAATGCATTAATTATTAGAATGTATACACATACTTAATAATATGTAATAATAAGATTTATTCATATACTTTTGTAGCAAAAAAAAATAGTCAGTTATAAATAAATGAATATAGGAAGTTATTGATTAGTTTGTCCAAATATTGGTGGATAATTTGACACATATATAGCCCAGAGGTTGGCATCAATTTATACTCTCAGTAGGACGGTTTAGGAAACAAACTGTTATACATATAAGGTCTTGGTCTGACGGCTCTATTGAGTGCCCTGTAGTAAATTTCGTTACTCTGGTAATTGTGTATATTGTTATGGTTTTTTGGCATATTATAATTATTATGAGTGTTGCGTACTATTATCATAATATAAAAATAATCTCCATATTGTTCACTGTTTGTCCAGGATAAACAAAGTACTGCTAATTGGAGATTTTTACCATTGATTTGCATCTTAATGAAGGATTTCCTTTGTTTTTTTAAATAATGCTGTGGGTAATAATTTTGGAAATTGTTATAAACTAACACTTACATTTTATCCTGGTGTACAAATTGAAAAAAAAAAAACAAAGTAAATGTAATGCAAGTTATTGAGTCTGCAGCTTGTTAACAGTCACCATAGATACAAAGATAATTTTAAATGAAGCAACTAATAAGAATTATAAATTTATACATTATTTTAATTCGTATTATAATCATAATTGTGTGGAATCCTGTAATAAAAATACTAGTACTTAATTGACAACCGGTCGTCAAATTAAGAAACTGCTTCAACTATTCCCAATTAATGTATTTATAATTTGTACAATTGTTGTGTTCTACAACTGGTCACTCTTAATTGACGTTAATTGTATCAAGCATGAAGCATGTCTGAGATATTTAAATTTTCATTTTAGATTATTAAAAAAATAATTTGAGCGATTTATAATTTTTTTATATCAATTGACGGGACGAACGAGTTGTGCACATGGTGGTAAACGATACGCCTTTCCATAGCAGTTGCAGTGCCACTCAGAGCTTTAAATCGCAAATATATGAGCGTATTGCCACTGGGCCCGTCACCCTGAGACATTTGTTGACAAATCCCATGTGCCTGGAATTTGATTAGCACCTTATCTGTCAAAAATCGGAACACAGTGGTGCTCTCATTATGGTACGGCGGTGGAAATAGGTAATGAGGCAATACTTCTCTAAACGATCCTTTGCACAAGAAGCTTAGCTGCTGCTAAAGCCCAGGTCTGCCGTGCTTATATAATGTATTCAGGGCTGGGCAAAATATATAAATAATAAATTAGTAAAATATATTATGGACTTGATAAAATGATAATTACAAAATACTTCCTTTTATGTATTTAAAATACATAATGCTTTCATGATGTCTGTTGAAAAAAAAAAAAAAATACTGTGAGATATTTCAAAATGACCAATCGCAAAGTACATTTTTACGTAGCAATTGAAATACTAAATACGTATTTGCGTTTTAAATGCGTATTACTGCCCAGCCCTTATTGTATGTAAACCATTTTGAAACAGAACTGAAGGATTACTGAACAGTACGATTGTAAATCCGGAATGCGACATAGAGTTTTGTACTTAATTTTGTACGTGAAATTGTGACACATACTTCGGAGTTTTATTTTTAAATTGTAAAGACATTTTAATATATACGTGTTAGGCTTGGATTACGTTTCCTACATACTTCTGATGTTTCATCCTTAGGTCTACTGTACGCTTTGGTCGATTATTGTTATTTTAGATTCAGTTTTAAGACATTCACAATCTATCCTTCTATCGTCAGTATTTATTAGAATAATTAACAATACTTACACAATGGCAACGTTATTTCATAACCGTGTGGTTTGTCTTTGTATAGCTATATGATGTTCTCCACCGATCGCATGATTCAATCTCGATGGCATTCAAAATCATAAAGTTACGAAAACGACCTCCGACAAAACGGATTTTATTCATTTACTTTGACGAATATCAGCTAAAGTGACAAGATGCTAAGTCCAAAACGTAATTAAAAAAAAATCATACGGGCTACAGACGTACTAAAAATGAACTCGCGTGATAAACTTAACTAAGCACTTGATTGTTCTGTTCATTGTTTCCAAATGGCTCGTAAATTAAACTACTCTTAGTTAATAGAGCATATCGTTTAAATTACTCGACGTGACTTTATCCTACACTGTTTGTGGCTACTGCATTTCTGTTGTATAACTCCGACCACCCAAATTACGATCAAATAACAAATTGACTATCTCAAAATCTACTATTCAAAACAGATTATTTGCAATGCCTGTGGACATTTGCAAAAGCAAATTGCATAATATAAATTTTAATATAAAATGAACAATCGATCTGCCTAGCTCAATCGTTCTAGAATTTTATCAAAGTTACATTTAGAAAAAAAAAACAAGCTGAGCTGCTTTATCGGCTTACAGTCGTGTTTCTGGAAGGTTTGTAAATTATTGAAGCGTACCCTTTAGGTTATGACACGACTCGAACATCCGCAATACATATCAACATCGATGAATGCGAATGCTGATGCAGATGCGGTAATTTCAATTTATGCTGATTACCACGGATGCTGATAGTCGCAATAACCCTGGTACAAAAAAATCACCTTTTTTTAAATTTACACGATTTGCGAATTTTTTTTGTAGTTAATGGTATAGAAAAAAATATATAATTTTAACGAGTAGTACTGTTTTATACTTCTCGTTAAGTCCATTTCTGAGAAAATGACAAACATACACCGTACACTATCTCATTGAAATGACATCTTAATACGAGTTGTATGAAGAGATCATGTACTACGTGGTTGTTTTTATTATGATGTTATCACGAACGTCACGTAATAATAAATGTACCAGACAATAGCAAAAAATAATAAATAAAGTTTATTCAACTAGAGCCTAATAATTATAAGTTCGACGTGACATAAATTTATCGTCCAGATTATATATTGTTGTAGTGTATAGTAGCTTTTATTAATAAGAGTGTTTTTTTAAGTTATTAATTAATTTCTGACTTTTTGTTTTTTATGCTCAGGCGGTTTGTTGTATATCGTTATTGACATTGCGTATGTATGCATGGGATGCACTCGACGCAAGTTTGATATGGATCTTTTGACTTCAGCACAAATATACAGAGGGTTATTTGTAAAATGCTTGCAGGACACAGTACTAACACCATAAACAATAACTTTTGTTCCATGAATTTTTTCAAACCATAATAAATTTCTTAGGGTTTCGCGATTGTTACACATAGGAAATGGAACTATTTTTCCGGATTTCAATCGCGTATATTTGTTTTTTCCAACAAACCGACGGCGACGTTTCGGGCCCTTTACAGGTCCCATGGTCACGGTTGACTGTTGAATTGGTCGGTTTGTTTGAAAAAACAAATATACGCGATTTAAATCCGGAAAAATAGTTTCATTTCCATAATAAATTTACCAAAAATGAAATTTTAAGTTTTTCTTGTACTATCTGACACTTCTTAGATTGCATTTGGTAGTAAAGTGTACTCTGCCCTTTTTGAAGACGGAGTAAAATGACATTTGCAAAGTTTCCAGTTTTCGTAAAATTTTAAATAGTCATGTGTTGTTGTTGACCGTTTTATCGATAGATTGTGAAAGAAGATAACATTTTACCAAAAATGTCTGAATTGTGAATGTTATGACGTTATAATGACTACTAATTGCGTTATTGCTGTCTTTATTCTTATTTTGACAGTTGGCCTATTAGTGCCGAAATAAATTTTTATTCATATACATTTTAACAAGAATAAGCAGATTTGATTTTATTTAAAATACGTCTCCTCTTTGTATTTTATGGACATCGTTCTAAATACGGTGTACGTATGTATAAACTTACAAGAATTGACTTTCTAAATGAATATATGCTCAGTAATTAAACGAATAATAGGCCGAGGACTATTTTTCGGCTATTTATTTCACAGGCGTGACCAATATGCAGTCGATAGTCGATAGAATATTTATCGACTGCAATCACCAGCTGCTTGCACTTTTGCGCAATTAACTGACATTTTAGTCCGTTTTAAAAAAAGACAGACTATAAGAAGTTAAAACGTGACGACGTCCTCCCCGTGCACTCACCCTCGCTCCTACTTTGTGTTTAGGCTAGTGCTTTCTTTTTTACCGCACTGGGTTGTCGTTTAGAGCGATCTATTTAAATATTTTTAGTTTTGCAAGGAACTAAAATCGGATTAATTATTAAAATTTTCCGAAAGATGAAACGAAGCAACTAAAAAGACTTGTCTAAGACCCATTCAGTTATTGATTTTTTCATTTATTTAGTGCAGAGTAATACATAATACAGATTTATTAAATCAATATAATGAGATGCCATAACTTCGTGAGCTAACTAGCTAAACCTGGACACGCAATTTCAAATTCCTTAGTTACCTTATATAAAAGTATCTGTCCAAAATATAACATTTAAGTGCTTTTAATATATTTTTAAATAAATCTTCAATATTATTCTAGTTAGCGAATTAATGAAAATTTAATATATTCTATCGGCAATATATTAAATACCTAAAGTACATGTGTAATTATTACGATTCTATTAATAGAATTAATTCGGTATGTACCCGCTCTGACCACGTAACGTCATAGTGGTAAGTACGAGATAGTGATGGGTAACCCTGCCACTTCGCGCACACATTTGCGCGTGTGCAAATGGCGCCTTGCTTTATGTAGTAGTAGTAGGTAACCAACTTTCCAGGGTTGTATGGAGTGTCCGGGGTGTGATATAATCTGCGATGTTGTTAGTGTTTTTCAAATAACCCTTTAAAAAATAGTGCAACACTTGCGCTTTTGAAAGCTAAATAAGATTACGTACGTATGTACTTGCGACAAAAATGTCAAATCCGGCAGGTAATGATAAGTACTTACAGAGGAACGAAATGTAACAATTCTCTGCTATGCTCGCGATGCGGTAGGTACAATACGTGATTTGATATTTACGTATTGGTAAAAAATTCTTAGCAGCGCCACGTTTGGTTTCCGTGACCGCGAAACAGTTCTCAATGTGAAAGGGCGTATTGCGTTGGAATAACAAATGTGTGGTATTTAAATAAGTGTCGCTTTGTTGACACAGAACGGTGGTAGCCCAGTGGGAGAATGGTGACTTAAATTTTCAAGTTACGTAGCAATACCTCTGTTATAATGCAAATGTGCAATTACTACTTACTTCCAAATAAATGATTCACAATTTGTTTCTGTCTAGACTAATTTCTATAATTTGCACTAGTAGTGAATATGGGATTGTGGAAGATGGATACCATGTGGATATGCGAGTGTAAACGGAATTACAGGCATTATGAGACTATGTCTCAAGGTGACGGGCGCAGTGGCAGTGCCCCCAAGATCTTTGCGATCTGACGGGCAATACAACTGCTATGGACAGGCGTGTCGCTTACCACCAGGTGCACGACTTGTTCGTCCCGTCACATGGTGTCATAAAAAAGTAATATTACAGTGTGATATCACAATCACCTACATCACGCAGACTAAAAATGAGATGGGTTATAAGCATTATCCCATCATTCCGTGCTAAGCTTTGCTAGCTAGTAATATTACCATGCATTTATAGTGATTTTTGCACTTGCTCAAAGTACAATGGCGAACTCCCATATTAATTTTTGTTGTCATAATTTGTATACGTCTTTTTATGAAATATACGTGAAAATATAGAGTTTAAATTCCAGACCAAATTTGGTTTTGGTTTACTATTCTGAGCTGTCTAGAATTAAAGATTTTCCAGTTTAAAGTGTTGGATGTTATATTTTATATAATTAAATAAAATATATTCGATGTATTGTTAAAGCGGACTGACTTACTGACATAACTTACGGAACCGAGACGTGGAATATGACGGTCAAACTGGCTCACAGACTACACGTCGCTCAGCGAGCTATGGAAAGGTCTATGCTGGGTATCTTGTTAAGGGACACAGTCCGGAACGAAGTTATCCTATATATATAAGACTAAAGTTGTGGACATCGTCTAGAAATGTAGCAAGCTGAAGTGGCAGTGAGCTCGCCACATTTGTCGCAGAACCGATGAGCGATGGAGTAGACGGGTTCTCGAGTCCGCAGCAGTGGAGCCCACGTCTCGGCAAACGTAATGTAGGACGTCTCCCTGCGAGATGGACCGACGATCTGAAGAAGGTCGCGGGTAGTTGGTTGGACGGGTCCAACAACTACCCGCTTAAATTATTATTAATATTAAATACTAGCTTTAAACAGAATTAATAGAAGTTGAAGGTGCTGTGGGTTTGTGACATAAAGAAAGTTCAGGTTAAAATATTTTTGTATACTATGGTTAAACGGCATGAAGTTAAGATATAACAAAAGAAAACTGAGTTAATACGTACTACTATGCTTTGGTAATGCAGGCACATTTTTTTTGTGAGACATGCCATCTATCCCTGATATCGTGAACTTTTTTTGTAATTTTACAGTTTTTTTAGCGTGGTGTATTTTTGGAGGAGATTATTTACTTTATTTTTTGTAATAAAGTAGTTGATCTCTTATTGCAAAACAGTCGAATAAGTACATTTCATGTTACGTGAAGTAACTTAATGTAGACCAATCTATACGTAGATATTGAAAATCTCTTTTGACGGTTAGAGGTCACTCACCGTTAAAAAACTAAGAAACTGACAGTAGTAAATATCATTTCGGCTACATACTAATTAGTCATATGAGTTTCATTTGAATATAATTTTATTTCCTGACGTAGACAGGCCTTTACAACTTGCAAAATCTAATTAATGCTTAGTTGGCATAGCATCTGGTACGGTTTGCTAGGAGACTTTGGTTCGAATCCAACCGGATCGGAGTAATTTTTGCCTAAATGTTCGATCTTTGTTTAATAATTATAATAAAGTAGTGGAATAATTTTACGAAAACATAATTGATTAATGATGGTGGTGAATTCTAATGAAGTTATTTGTAAACTTGTAATTATGATAGTTGAAAACGCTAAAAAATTATTTTAACAATAATTTCGCCATTGTTCTCTATTTGATAAATTAAATTTAGTTCTTAGGTTTTCGCGATTACTACACATTGGAAATGAAGGAATTCAGATCTAAAATCGTTTACTTGTTATCTGTTTTTTCCAAGAAACTATCGTTTCGGGCTCTTTACAAGTCCTATGGTCACAGGCGGAGATGATTATTCGTCATTACCAGTTATGTCTAATATTGATGCAATCCAGCCTATTCGGAACTAAAGTCACAAAATTAAAAATTTATCTTATTTTTTAAAGTACGTATTCCAATTTACATTACGTTTAATAACCGATACATAAACGAAAACACCTACTTAAAGCTCTAAATACATGGGATGCCAATGAACGATAGATATTTTAAATGGATCATTTCCGCTGCATCTGCTCTTGCAGCCGATGAAATTTTTATTTATTTCGACCCTCTATCTAGGTTGCCTTTAATGGAACTTCATTGGCATGCCACATTTGAACTTTCACATTAGCAAATTACTGATGCAAGTGAGTAAATAAATAAATGCTATTGTTCTAGATGTATCAATGATAATAATTATTTTTATAATATGCACAAGTCTGTCTTTCGTGTGTCACTGTATTTGGCACTTATGATATGATGTGTACTGATATGAAATGTACTCTCAGCCAGAGGTTAGGCAATGCAGTCATTTTTATAAACTGCAAATTTGAACGCTACGTAAATGATGTAAGGCACTATATTTTCAACAAAAATATTGACACATAGTTTATCTTTGGGTGTGGGTAAGGTTATGATCCACCCGGCTTTTTGATCTTCTGTCCCGATTTTGTCAGGATTTGTCGTTCCGGGTTTTTCGGCTTAGGGGGTAAATATGCGGAAAAAGGGTAAAGATTTGTCAATGTATTTTATTTTGAAAATATTATAAAAACAAACTCGAGTTTTAAATTTCTACAAACTACTGCTGGCTACAGAGGGCAAAAACATCGGTACCAGGTGAAAGATTTTCGATTTTATCTTGTTACTAAAAACTTCGGATTCTTTTGCAAATGTCAGCGTTTTTGTCAGGATTATTCAAATTTCGAAATGGTATCCTTAGGTGTGGCACAACTTACTACCTAGTTATAGTTTTTACGATCTCCTTTTTTCTTCTTTAAATTACTTAGTTATTTACTTTGTTGATGTTACATAGAAAAAATCCCATTCAAATCCATTTCTAAACACTTATGCTGAGAATTGGACTTGTATGCTTTTATGAGTGCCTAATCGCTCAGTCACCGTATCAATGTAAGAATTTACGATATCGCAACTTAGTGCTACTATAATACAGCGTTTCCTAACGCTCCAGATTCCTATGAAGTCTAGATAGCATTGTCGCGGGCTCTCCCTTAAATAAAGTATAGTAAAATCAATAAACCCTCTATTGAACGTAGTTCATTGCACTGCGGGACCAGGTTTTGGAAACGCTGCTACAGCAAGTGACAAATTACAGGTAAAGCGGTGAACATCCCAGCAGAGCAAGAGAAGGTGATGCTGGATAAGTTCCAAGAGAACCAGTTCAACCTGATGGCCAGCGACCTCATCTCGCTCAACCGGTCACTCGCCGACGTGCGATTCGAGAAGTGAGTACTTACTCATTTATTTTTTTTAACCAACGTGAAAAAAAGGAGGAGGCTCTCAATTCGACTGTATTTGTAATAGATAATTTGTGAACCGATTTTGATGATTCGTTTTTTGTTGGAATGAGAGTACCTCAGAAGAATTTGAACAGAATATTCCACCTCTAAGGCTGAGAAACTAGGCCATGAATCCGGTTTCGCGCACTTTCCGGTAGCCGATTTAAATAAAACTTGGCAAATAGATGTAATTCCACGAACCTTTGAGGTCGGGTTATTTTTTATTTTAAAGCAAATCATGGCGCACATGAAAACTATATTACGGCCATTCTCAAAATTGGGTGTTTACAGCCTAATTACCGTCACCATTTTTTTTCTGACTTATCATTGAATTACCTATAAGTGACTTATCTAACTTACCTGAAAATGTTGTTGTCCATTTTATACTAATAGAGAGCGAAAGAGTCCACTCTATTGTATTCTAAACATGTAAGGAAGCTCTGACACGAACATGAAGATTTTGACATAGCACTGGCTTCTATGACGCGGGTCCTAACATCGAATTTGACGCGTGACTCTGCGGTGCGTCAGCTTTGTGGAATGCTGTAACCGACTCCCTCTAGACATTGCGATTGTAAGGTCATAGTCGCGTAAATAGGTTTTAACATTTCACTTTTAGCGCCTGGTTTACCCACATTCTATCGCATTATTTAGTTTAGATCGTGAAATTTCCGAAATTGTGATCGGATGAAGGTGATATTAAATTATTTGTTAGGAAATATTGACGATAATGTCGCGCACGGACTTCTGCAGTTTCAAAAGTAAAAAAATTATATTTTTGGGCACGTGTAAATTCGCTGCTTTTCTAACTGGAAATTGAACTGCCAGACTAACTTAAGGCAGATTTTTCAGGGCAACATATTTTCGGTGCATCACTTTATGTCTAGCGCTGTACATACATACGACGATTAATAAAGAATGTTAATTAAAAAAAAATTCAGATACGACAGTCAGCGAGGTGCGGAATGAGATAATACAAAGAATGCGAACCATATTGACAAATACAAACTTAATTATGCATGAACAAGTGACGTAATTAATTGTCACTCGTTAGCTGGTTGTTAATTTTGTCACACTCACTTTCATCGCTTTAGGAAGTTTGAAGTTATTTTGAGGACTTTATTTTCAGGGTGGCTTCCGTTTGTCACTTGCATAACCCGGACCAAAAATAGTGCTAATGGGCTTTTAAGCCCACTTCAACCGCGTGTAAAAACCACTAAAACTTTACGATAAAGATATATAGAGAACTTTTAATTCTTAATAAAAACTTAACTTATACATAATTCGTTGCATAACCGGGAAACCATTACAATACAATATTAAACATTAATTTATATCATAAAATTGGCACTTACAGAAAAAATAATGTTTTTAGTGAAAAGAAAATATAGATGTGCGTTAGTGATGATTTGATTCAATTTCTTTCGTATCCTTAAACTTTAAAGTACCCTTTACGCATGGACCTTCTTCATATTATAATAAAAATTATTATCGTCAAAGTCCTTCCCAGTCTTCAAAAAGTTTTTTTTGCAAACTGATATTGTAGCTAGCCCAGAATTTTGTTGACCCTTTTTTGTGTAAACCTTTTGAAACAAAAGGTTTATACAAATATGATCGAGCCCTTAAACGTTAGTTGACAAGGTAAGCTGCCGTTGTCCACACCCAAAAAGAATCCTTAACCCTTTTATGGACAGTGCATAAATAGTACCGCACACAAAAAAGTCAGTACTTTTCTTGTCGTAGTGCTTGTATTGATTCAATTTAAAATGTTTAATGTATGTAAATCATTGAGTTTGTTGTTGATACTTTTCTATGGAAAAGTAATAGTAATAAAGGGAAATTCTCCAGAAAGCACTTGTGAATCACATTGTAAAGCCTGTTTTTTTTAACGCACACATATGCCATGCACAGGTACCATGGATACACACATAGATACCACAAATCACACCCAAACTCATGAAGCAAATAATTGTAGGCCATACAAATATTTCTCCCGGCCCGGGAATCGAACCCGGTACTTCAGCGTGACAGACCAGCATGGTAACTGTTCGGCCACGCTGTAGTTGGTGTTTTTGAGTTTCATATAGCAAAACGATACGAACGGTACCAGGGTACTATAGCGTTATTTAATATTTAATTTTACAGTAAACGATGTTACCGGCCATGAAAGGGTGGTTATGCATCGACCTTGCTTCTAGGGTAGTAACCCACCAAGTATCATCCAAACCCGTTCAACCATTTCATCGTTATTAAGCAACATTTGTCTCAACGGAACTGATACTATTTGTCGTATTCCAGAACTGTACTCAATACTCAAGTCAGAACTTGAGTATTGCAGTGAGCACTGAAAATCATACTCAAGACCTTCCCATTGAGTCGTATTTCCAGTGCTTGAAATCATACTCAAGTCTGCTCAAATCCTGACTTGAGCATTGAGTAGAGTTCTGGAATACGACCCTATATGTACTAAAATACAACTTTGTGATTTCTAATTTTTGTTAAATAAAAGCGTGCAATAACTGCAGGTCTTTGTGAAAATTTCAACACCGATAGTACCCGCATTGTTCGAGTTCATGGGTATGAAAGTGTGTACAATGCACGCTTCTTCTGTCCGTCCGGTGATTTGCATTGTACTAGATACCTAATCTAAAGTATAAGCAACGAGATAGAATAGACTCAGATTGATACACAATAGATTCATTGACATTCAAGGACACGTGGTTCATATTGGTCCTTCCAACATTAATGGCGTAAGTTACATAATTCACGAAAATGTATTCTATTTTTTTTTATCGTGAGATATTATTTAATATTCGAGTAGTGTTACGTGAAATATTATTTTATAGTTATATTAGTTTATATTTTAGGTTATATTTTATAGTTTATATTAGTTTATAGTATAACTGCCTCCGTGGCCGAACGGTTACCATGCCGGACTGCCACGCAGAGGTCCCAGGTTCGATTCCCGGGCTGAGAGAAATAGTTGTATGGCTTACAATTATTTCTCTCGTGAGTTTGGGTGTAATTTGTGGTTGTCTAAGTGTGTCCATGGCACCCGCGACACAGGGTTTCCCTAGTGCGGGGCTATGTTGAGTGTGTGCGTTATTAAAAAAAAAAAAAAAAAAAATAGTTACACGATAAAATACTTGAATATTTAAATAATAACAATTGCCACGGAAATTAGTTAGTGAACACTAACTAGTCCGACATTGACCGATTTACGTCACAGCATAGAACTTAAAATTCTGAATCGAAGTAGATAAAAAACATTTTTCAAAGCTGTAGCGGACTGTATTAACGGGTGTGTGCTAACAACGAGTGAGCTAGGCTAAAAAAAACGTAGGTACTTACACCTTATAAATTTATTAGAAAACAACGTGTAACTTCAAAGCAAAATAGCAAACAAAAGTCAAGAAAAGGCGCCAAAAACAATCACATTTAAATTTAGAATTTAAATATAAAAGTAAAACTTAAAGAGACTATAAAATATATACAAAAAAGATTTGTAGCGATTACTGCGATTCGTTACAAAAGCTATGTTTCTTTCAAGCTTAGTCGACGATATCACAGATTGTCACAAACGCTTCGCTACGGTTTGCACTAGGGGGCTGCATGAGGAGGTCTCGAGTTTGATTCCCGGTAGAACCAATTTAGGAAATGAACTTTTCTAAACTGATTATATCTGTGGGTTCCGGGTGCTCCGGAAAGAATTCCGTTGCTCTGGTACTCATAGTTCAGAGAACTCCCTAGTTTGAGACCAGGTATGGGAGTGACCACATCTATCGAAATGGAATCATATTAAGGCGATTAGAGCTTTTAATTTAGCTGCATTTCCGCCTCCCGGGAAAAAATATCGAGACTCGGTGCGGTATCAAATATATCAGGGAAACGAGACTTATTTCAAAAGTCGGTTTCCATGCTTAAAGTTTAGGCATTTAGGCAGTCAAGAAATGATATAATTTTTTTTGGTAAATTATAAAAAAACAGTAATCTGTAAAGTCAAGCAGTAATGTCAGCATCACTGTGTTCCTGTTTTGAAGGGTATAAGGGTGCTGATGAAATTACAGGCACATGGGACTTGGGGTCTTAGGGTGACGGGCGCAGTGGCAATGCCCCTCAGACCTTTGCGATTTAAAGTTCTGAGTGCCACTGCAACTATTATGGACAGGCGTGTCGCTTACCATCACGCGCACGACTACTTGTTCGTCCCGTCACTTAATATTATAAAAAAAAAAGACCTGTAACTAAAGGTGTGTGGTAAATGCAAGTCTCGGTCCACATGAATTTTATTGTACAAATAAAGAGTAGAGGAAGGGAAAAGAACAGGTAAAGTAAAGTCGTAAAGGCTGTAACAAAACAATGATGTGAAAACAGGTACAGTCGTATAAAACAATCCCTACTTAAATACAGATTATACTAGTACAGGAACTTACCCCAAAAGGGTTAGTCGAGTTGCGGACACCAGCCCGTTACATACCAAGTATCTTAAAAGGGCTTGTAATTTCTAGAAATACTATGCTTTACAAGCAGTCAGGTCACATGATTTAACTGGTCAGAATTTTATGTGAAGTCGAGCACATGAGCTCGCTTCGGAAATTTAGTGGAGACTGGCGATGGAAAGAAGAAAAATAAGTGACGAAGAAGAAAAGAAATTTAAAAATATTCAAAATTTTAAAGTAGGTGGCCAGGAACCAGAGAAAAGGGTGGTAAAAAGGTGGGATGACGGTAAAAGAGGTCTCATAGTCACAGGTGGATCCACATTTGTGATATTTCGATTGTGGGTGTGCGCGTCGACTGCGTGCCGAGGCGTCTCGGATGCAAACATTTTATACATGTTATATAGACATATAACTGCCTCCGTGGCCGGACGGTTACATTCGTGAGTTTGGGTGTAATTTGTGGTTGTCTATGTGTGAGTTGAGTGTGTGCGTTGTATTAAAAAAAACACATAGCATGTCACTGCCAGCGGTACCATGTTGTTCTTCCAATTAATTTTATAAATTATCTTTATAATGGTTACTTCGAACCCTGAGTAAAAGAGTAAAATGGCATTCCACTTTTGCACCAGTAATTGCCATACTGGTGATGATATAAAAACACATCAAACTCGATTTCCTCGATAGTTGGGGTAATATATTTCAATCATGCGATATTTTTACGATATTATGTCGCTTCGCGTTTACGCTTTCAACGTAATTGTACCATGTAATGTGCATTATGTATTTTTCTTACGATTACAATTCGTTGCAAATAAAATGCAAACTTATGGCAATGTAATATAATTTAAAATTTCTTGTTTTACTCTTCGTTAATGTTGTTTTTCAGTGTCAAATTACACAAATCGTCGTGTCGTTTCTTAGGTTATAGGCCTAGGATATATTTTCATAGGTTTGGTAGTGACCGAGACTGTTTAAAGACGCGCTTATTTTTTTTTTAATACCAAGTGAAGTGAAGGTGAAGTGCAGTGTCACCTAGAGCTTTAAATCACGAATATCTGAGGGCCATTGCGCCCTCCGCCCAGAGACATAAGTTGACAAGTCCCATGTGCCTGTAATTTCGCCAGCACTCTTACCATTCAAAACCGTACCTACCGTAGAAAGCAGTAATGTTTACATTACTGCTTGGCGGCAGACATATGTAGGTAAGGTGGCAGTACTTCCCTGGACGAACTCTTTCACGAGGAGCTTTACTGCTGCTAAGTAAGTTTATAACCTAACCAGGGTTAGAAAATCATGATTTCTTGAAAAAATCGAATTAAGCACGATTTTTTGAAAAAAATCCTAATTAATCACGATTTTTTTTATTTTTTCATTTTATCATACAGTTTAACTATATTTTTGCGTAAAACGTAGTAATGTAGAAAGTTAATTAACCGCAGCAAGCTAGTTTTTTTGTTTTGTTTAATTATTATATATAATAATGATAATGATTTCTCAGATGTAAAATACCAGTCTTTAAGATATAATTGTCTGATTTTATGTTGATTTCTGTGAAAGAAAATAAAATTAAAGAGATTTTTTTTAAATCACTGATTTTTATTGAAAAAATCATTTGATTTAAATCAAAATTATTCAATCGTGGCAACCTTGAACTTAACGCAAGACTCATCGGGTCAGCGAGGCGGGCTATTGGCCTAAACCCTCGCCTGAGACTCCTACCCAGCAGTGGAACGTATGAACCGGTTCATGATGATGATTGCACACATACATCAATTTGTTCCTACAAGTCCTATCCCGCCCATTGATCATTATGTTGAATCACTACCGCGATAATGTTCCTGCTTTGCTTTTATTTTTTATTGCAAGTAGCACGTAATAAATTCTCATACTATAAACTTCGCTTGCGATAGTCTCGTGAACGCAAAACACCATAGCGAATGATTTTCACGGTGTTAATAGTAATTTTCTCAGTCAAACTTGGCAGCTAGCGCGTGAAACATAGAGAATTTTTTTTTATTTGTAAATCTATTAATTTTCCAATTTGATAATAACGCACACACTCATAGCTCCGCACTAGGGAAACCCTGTGTTGCGGGTGCCATGGACACTCACATAAACTACCACAAATTCACAAATTAAATCTAAACTTACGCGAGAAATAAATGTAGCCCATACAAATATTTCTCTCGACCCGGGAATCGTACCCGGGACCATTGCGTGGCAGTCCAGTATGGTAACCGTTCGTCTACGGAGGCAGTTAAATAATAGAAATAGTCCTTTTTAATAATGAAAATTATTCCAATAAATTTTCATATTCTTCAAACAGATGCAAAACCAAGAAGTACCCAGATCTCCTGCCAACGACAAGTGTGGTCATCGTCTTCCACAACGAGGCCTGGTCGACGCTGATCAGAACTATCTGGAGTACAATCAACCGGTCGCCAGCCCCGCTGCTCAAGGAGATCATATTGGTGGACGATGCTAGTGAAAAAGGTAAGGTAGGGGCGCCAGTTACCGATAAGCACCACTGTTGAACATCTTTTCTTTAAATTAATGTCTAATAAGATTTAGGAGAAAATTTTCTATCATGGTTGCACGTTACTTATTGGTACAGAGGTCAATTACTGGGTGTTTAATATTGGTGAGTGTCGAGTATTCTGGCCGTAGCATGGTAGTATATGTCTGATGAATCTTTCCGTGACAAATTTATTTCAGTTGATAAAGCTAAGTTGCCATTATTATTTTTTTTTATTGCGAACACTGAATCGGTAAATTCTTTATAGATAAATTCTTTTCTGCAAAATGTATAACAATAGTTTATTTGGTAATTAACTATTGTTATACATTTTATAGAACAACGTTAACGATATGTCATTACTTATACCTATAGTTAACTTTGTCATTTAATCATCGCCGCGAAAACGTGCCGAGTTTTTGTAGTTTTTACATATTTTACATAAAATTAGTTATTAATTACATATTTCTAATTACTCTCATGTGTTGAACTGCATGAAAAATGTTCTCCTCACCTCTTTTAAATAATTTATGCGAATTAATTTGTTTGTGTTTATTATTTCTGTTTATCTCGTTTGTCGTAAAATTTTTACGTTGATAAAATTGCTGTGCAGAACTGTCTGTCACTGCGATATGTTTGGCACTGCGATATTCTTTTGCAGCTATCACTCGCGGCGCTCGCGATGATAAAAAAATGTGACGTCACGGTGCTCGCCATGTTAATTATTGTGATAAAATTTTAAAATGCCTTTTATCACTCGAATTTCACAGCTAAATGTGAATGTAATAGCTTTATCGCGGCGGCATACTACAGGGGCTGGTTAGTTAATTAGTGGATTTTTGGTGTTCATTACTGTAGATTTAAGCACGAAACACATAGGGAGCAGATGCGGGTCGGGCGCGAGTCGGGTCGGGACCGCGGCGGGTCATTTCGTGTATGTATTTCGTGTATATATTTTCGTATGTGGAGGTTTTTAATAGGCTTATAAGTTTACATTCAGTTTATAAATTAATATTAAAGAATGTTGTAAACCTTCCTAAGAATAAATAAATGTATATGGACGCGCGGGCGCGTTCGCCCGTCCTGCGCCCGCGCTCGGTGTGTTTCACGCTTTAAAGAAATTCTAGATAAGGTTTTTTTAGTAATAATTATAATAGCTTCTTTATAAAACATAGTACAGCATAATCTTTCTGAAGGTTTATATTTGTCAAGTAAACTAATCACTATGGGCATATATTTAAAAAACAAAATTTTAAGACACACTTCCCTTAAAATGTCTAATATTGTTGCCATCACCCTAAGTCGATATGCATTTGTAATTACAAACAAGAAAACATTTGCTTTGTACTCTGCGTTAAAATGATTTAAAAGACCATACTAAGAAAACGTAAGGACTCACTCAGAGAAATCTCAACCTTAGTGTATACATTTACGGTGCACTATAGATTGCAAACTGAAAACAAAAGAAAAGCGCACCTGGACGTCATTGGCATTTGGTTGATTTGTGTCAATTATACTGAATCACTTTGAACATATTCCGACTTGGGAGGGTAAGGGTGCTGGTGAAATTATAGGCACATGGGACTTGCCAACTTGTGTCTTAGGGGACGGGTGCAGTGGCAGTGCCCCTCAGACCTATGCGGTTTAAAGCTCTGAGTGGCATTGCAACTGTTATGCTGATGCCGTTAGTTGAAACGGTACATGAGACATTTTTTCAAAAATTTTTGGTATATACACAGCCGTCATTAGTAAAAAAGGCTGATGTGTCACTATTTTTATTTTTTCCTATATGGATAAAGCACGAGTTACCCCAAGAGAAAAGTAGATATTTTTCGTTATCATTTCTGTAAACATTATTTTCTCGTTTTTGCGTTTTTGTCGGCACCCTTTCGACAAACGGCGACAATATGGACAGGCGTGTCGCTTACCAGGCGCGCGACTTGTTCTTCCGGTCACATGGAATCATAAAACAAAATGTAAATTAAACTTACCATTTATATTTCTTGTTAGTTCCACTGTTTACATAATTTTAACGCAGACCGTTGTTAGTGTTAGCGACTGTGGCTTCGTCGTATACTTTTGCGTACCTACTCGTGAATTTCTCATATTATTTAATTACCTGAGCAGAGTATTTCCATAAAAGTTTAATGTGGTATTCGTTTTGCTAACCAATCACAAGACAGATTTGACACCAGTGCGTTTTCTTACCCACGTATATTTTTTTTATTACTTCACCAAAGCCTGCTTGTGAACCCGTAAAAATGAAGCGTAACCTCTCTCAAATATCGAAAGAAGATACCGTATATCGTATACCGTAGTCAGAAACCTTAAAATCTATATTGTTCAACGCTGTGTTTACAACGTATTCTTGCACACAAATGGTATACGTACGAGAAGTACAATACAGATTACGATATGACGTATGAAACAAAAGATTGACGAAATTATTCCAAAAAGCACCCACTATTCGCGTTGAACAAAAGAACTCTGGTTTCTAAAAGTTGTTATGGATGTTAAGGGATTGTTACACATGAAGGGCGTGAGAATTTCTATTGCAATCGATTTGTATTGCATGTAACAAGGTGTTAATATACACCTAGAGTGTTTTGCCCACCGATCGTTAATATGCCATATTTACTGTGGAACGAAATTGCAGAAGAAACTCAAGGATGATCAGAAACGTCTGTGTGTCTCGCCTTGTAGAATAAACCACTTATGTTCATCTCGTCGAACTCTTATAGTACACTTATCTCTCTTCTGGAACAGTCACTGGCGTCCATTTTGTGTTATAGTCCACTTGTATCCATTTAATGGGATACTCTACGTGCGTCCATCTTCTAAAATAGTTTATTTATCTTCATCTCGTGATGCATCAATTGCATCCATCTTGTTGAATACACCATTTGCGTCCACAGACATTATATTAAAACTACTCATAGATTACGCATCACTTGCGAGTTGTGAAATGTTTTTGCTTGTTAGTAGACGTTATTCATCAAGTCGTCAGTTCCGAGTAAGTTAACAGTATGTTAGTCCTAACCAATCAAGTGTAGGGTCTGGTTACTTGAGATGTTATCACCCAAAACACCCATGATTAATAGTGTAGTAATCAGAGATCGGAATAGGCAGGCTATATTTAACTTTACCTAAACTTCAAGTTAGGTTTTCGCGATTGTTACACATAGTAGTTTAATTTCAACTATTTTTCCGGATTTAAATAGCTTATTTTGTTTTTTCAAACACACCGACGTTTCGGACCCTTTTACAGGTCACATGGTCACGGTTGAACATATGGCCCCTGTAAAGGGGTAAAATCGTCGGTTTGTTTGAAAAAACAAATATACGCGAATTAAATCCGGAAAAATAGTTTCGTTTCCTAAATTGATTGATGATTTTGTTCAAAATGTCTGATAACCAGCTTTACTACGGTAGTGTAGTTAGAAGAAATGTTTCGTTCTGTTTTTAGTTTATTTTTTCAAAGTGATTAATTCAACACTGTCAATGTTTTGCGGAATCAACCAAACCCATTTGAGGTAGTGTAGATTCTTAATACGGAGTTGAGATTCGGGAGGTCCAATTGTTCATAATTTATTTATACACCACACAACGGTGGTTGTATCATACTTCAACTGAACTAGTTGCTAACACTGAACAATAGAAGGCTGTTTACTAAACGATAATAAACAATTCGCTTTTTGGTATTCCCTATTTGTTAACTGTCCACAATGGTGTTATTACGTGACAATAGATTGCTTCAATGGTTGATGGCTTTCCTTATCTTTGGCATAATACACGTTAAACTCGTGTGAAAAACCGACCTGTCTATCTCTCTATACATATACTGCTTAAATATATATGTACAGATATCGTCCATTTTTTTAAGAATGTATAATATGATACCTCGTATGTGATTTGAATGTATTTTTCAGGTAGAACAAGAAGTGTGCTTTAATAGTTATTTTTGATACAAGTGCGGAAAGTTAGTCATTATTCACGAGACAAGCGAAAATGACAAATCCGCACGTGTATCAAATGACGTTTTTAATACATTTGCGAAAAAACTACATCGAAACTAAAATAAAACAGTATCTTAAAAAAAATTCATTTTATTTCTTTGTCTGGTAAAAATTCAGAGTACAATGTCAACAGTTGCCAGTATTCAGCCACATTAAAATTACTATTTTAATGGCTCGGCGCGCAGCGGTCTCGCGTAATACTCACCTCCGGTCATTGTTAATACTCAATCAGCCATCTTTATGGAAAATATTTTGGTATTTTTAAATATAACCCGTTGTATTATAAAACACCTATGCAATTTAAACAAATAAGATGTTTGTAAGTAAATATAAGTTTTAATGACTAATGACTTCGTCACAAAGTACATAATTGTTAAATAAATATACAACCTCTTTAGTTCTATGTTTAAGACTTGAAACAACAGTAAATTTAAAAAAAAATGGAAAAATAAAAAGCACTAGTGAGAAAAATCCCACTTTCGGCACGATTTGTAGTACGAAAAATACCACGTTTTGAGCAACTGTATTAAAAAATATAGTAAAGACACGTTGTTTGTAACTATTCATGGTGCTACCTTAAATGCTTCAGATAGTTATACGTATATCGTTGGTGGTTTTGTAAAGAGGGCGAAAACGCTAGTTCGAGTTCGAGTAGGTTTTAATGAGTGTTTTACCTACGTACTGTTCTAAAATGATATTTTGCTTACATAATACTTAGTAGTCTGACTGTACTCCGTAAAATTTTGCTTGATTAGATTGACACTGACAATTAAGTATTGATAAAAATGCGTCGCTGCAGCATGAAGGAGTGCGGCAGTAGAAAATCGGAAATCAACCGAATGTTACATTACACCGGCATGTGTTATTTTTCTGCCTATAAATCATACAATAGCCCAAATATGTCATGTGATTACACTCATTTAAGTAGTTTTTGATAAGTCTTGCCGAATTTTGCTTTGGTTACTTTAGATTGCCTGTTTGTTAGTATATTTTGATGATTGTTGATGACGATTATTTTGAGATAGTGTTGTTCTTGTAAGCAGACATATTATCGATATTCTGTTATTAAAACAATTCACTACGAGGTTTTTATTATTTAATTATTATTATTTGTAAAGTTTATTTACCAATGAAAAAAGAAAGACAGAATGGTTGGAAATTATAGGACTGGCGGTTTGCATTCCATTAATTTACAACTATCTACCTGTCCGTTACTTTAAAATCCAACGTCAACTTCTAAGGTGAGTTGTTTTGTCTTACGATCCAGTAAAACTATTTCCGAAAGTACAGGATTCCAAAAGTATCTAATTAATTAATATTTGGTGGTTTTAACCACTCTATGTCACTCTTTGTACCTGTTTGGTAGCCATTTTTCTAATCATGTATCATATTATATGATATTATTATGCTATATGCTGCCCCTTTTTACTGTATAACGCGAAAATTCAGAAATAAAACACTATCTGAAATAAAGAATATTAATTGAGCGCTAATTTGTCGAAAATTTGATAAACACAGGATACGTGACATATTATCATCAAAAACTAGTTTTTTATACTTAATGGTCTCTACAGCGACAATGTCACTGTTATTCAAGAATAGTGTCTCGAACCAAAACATACATGTATCCAAAATGATAAAAAAATTATTCTAATTAAGAAACCGAGCTTTCCTTCTATTGATTAACACAATTATAACAAATTCGTCCCTTTTTGACTTCAAATTTCCATTTCGTCAGATTTTTGCTAAGACAGATTTCTATAAGATCAGATTTTTTGTTTCTTCAGATTGATAGACGGGGTTTCCTTATCTATCATCATTTCACCTTCTATTTCTTTAGCTTCTATACATTATGCATAACACAATACCGTGACTGACCCAAAAACCGCTTTAGTTTTTTTTTGTTCAAACCGTCTGATAGGGTGCATTTAGATAGACCGTTATTCTAGAAAGCCATTGATAATTTTAAGTCTTTTTAGAGTGCACCTTTTTTTGTTAAGTAGCTACTGCTGGGTAAGTTTCCAAAAAATTTCAAATAGTGGAAATTTGTCAGGAGAAAATTCTGTAAAATTGGAAAATTATAATTCGAATGCTCATACATAGGGCGCACTATAAGTTTCCGGAACTGGCCACTTACATAAACAATATTCAAAAAGTAATTAAAACATTTGAAAATGGAACTGTTTGGCTGTATAATACAGTTTGTTTCATCTGACTGTCACTTGTTTTTACATTGTGGCGTCATTTTGGAAATTGGTTGTCTATATCACTATGGATTTAACTCGTGAAAATTTTCATAGTATGATTTTCTACAACTTTAAGCGTAATTTATCAGCTCAGCGGAGTTTCGCTCGGCTTCAACCTGCTTTTGGCGATGAAGCACCATGCACGGTTATTTATAGCTAGTTTGCAGAATTCAAACGCGGTCGTGTGAATCTCAGTGACGAATTTCGTGATAGTCGCCCGTCCACTGCTGTGAACAACAAAAACATCGATGCTGTGCGCCGTATGATCAAAGCAGACAGGCATGTGACATACCATGAGATTCGGGCATCTTTAGGTATAGGTATGAGTCAAGTACAATCAATATTACATAAACGTTTGAGTTTGTGTAGTATTGATTGAATTTGATTCAAAAAAGACTTGAGAAGAGTGCTCTCGATGGATCCCACACAATTCGACTGAGGCTCAAAAAACGGACGCGCCACTTGGTGCAATGCCATGCTTACCAGAGTCAAGGAAGGGGCGTCAAATTTGGTGTGGGACATAGTAACTGATGAAGAAATATGGATTTATAGTTACGATCCCAAAACAAAGCAGCAATCGTATGAGTTTTTCGAGATGAGCTGAAACCGACCAAAGTGGCGCGCGTGGAAAGTGCCTCTAAGCGGATGATTGCTTCTTTTTTTAATAAAACTGGACACGTGGCTACTGTTGTTTTGGAGAATCTTTGTACAGTGAATAGTGATTGATACACGACCATTTGTTTGCCGGAAGTTATTGACAAACTCCGTAAAAATACCCGTAAACGCCGTGTCATCTTACACCACGGTAATGCCAGTTCTCACAATGGCAGACAGACAAATGAATTTTTGAAGGTGAACAACGTTGACCTTATGAGCCATCCCGCTTATAGTCCCGACCTGGCACCTTGTGACTTTTATTTATTTCCAAAAATTAAGAACCAGTAACGCTGTCAACGATTTTCATCACCTGAAGAGGCTGTCGAAGAGTATGAAAAATATGTTTCAGAGATTGTCACGGAGGAGTGGCATAAATCTTTTTAAAATTGGTTCATTCGTATGAAAAAGTGCGTTAACGCTAACGGATACTATTTTGAGAAACAATAAATTCATTTCTGTGCCTTTATAGTATTTTTGTCTTATTCATTCCGGAAACTTATAGTGCGCCTCACGTATTAGTTTAGACATATATTCGACAACAGCGAAAAAATACATCTGGGTAAAAAAGCTTGACGTTTTAAAGCTTTGACTATCGAGTTCTTAGGTTTTCGCGATTGTTACACATAAGAAATGAAACTATTTTCCCGGATTTAAATCGCGTATATTTGTTTTTTTTTTTTGTTTTTTCAAACAAACCGACGTTTCGGGCCCTTTACAGACCCCATGGTCACGGTTAACGTCAACTGTGAAATGTGGAAAAATGTAGGGATAATATTTGTTTTTCTGAAAAATAATAATGGAAATTTTATAAGTAGCCGGCAAGGTCTTATTTTTTTAAATAATACTAAGCGCCGGGACAAACAAGTCGCTGCCTGGTGGTAAGCGACACGCCTGTCCCTAACAGTTCCAATGCCACTCAGAGCTTTAAATCACAAAGATTTAAGGGGCACTGGCACTGCGCCCGACACGCTGAGTCTTAAGTTGACAAGTCCCATGTGCGTGTAGTTTGACCAGCAACCTTCCTTTCGAAACCGGAAGGCTAATGTTTACATTACTGCTTGGCGGCAGATACGGGAAAGGTTATTTACTAAAACTGTTATTTACTCTATTTAGGTTAGGTTATTTACTGGTTGTTTCTTATGTCTGCACATAAGAAACAACCAGTCAGTGCCTCTTGGATCTGATAAGGGCGATTCGATCGTAATGTTTTGGCTCGACGACATTGATAACGATAACATACCGTGAATAAATCACATATCGATTACGCGTTATGTGAAGCTAAATTGTTCTGCCTCGTTCGCTTCCCACTCGTTTGAATTTGAGATAAGTGTAATATGTTTGTTTATTCTGTAACTTTATTACAGTTATCGTTGTGACCGAAATTATCGAATTAAACATTATGCATGTTGATAACGTTTTCTGTGAATGAACTAAAACTAATTTACTACAATTGAAAGAAAAGAGAATTAAAAAGTAGCTGACTTTGAAAATTATTATCAAAGTACCTACTGTAGACTAGGCTGTCATACAGCTTTGTATTAGAACTGGCTGAATAAATATAGGTTTGTGTTTAGAATTATATAAAAATAAAGTGCATTGTAAAAATAACATCGTGGTTGTTCTAGAAAAAGCTTCCATTTGAATACACGTTTAGTAAAGTTTTATTTATTATTATTTTCCTCGTTTCTCATTGAAATGTGCCTCTCGCTACGCTAACCCACTGCTACGACCCTTACAGTACACATACATTTAGCGGAATACTAGTAAAATCCCCAAAGTTTTTCTTCAAAAATGTTACCGGTTATTTTACTTTTTAACAGACTTCGAAAAAGGAGATTCTCAATTAGACTATTTTTTTTGTCGGTATGTTAACCGATTACTCCGTTATTTGTCCGATTTCGATGTTTCTTTTTTGTTGGAAATGGGTCAGTAGAGGTGCCCTTCAAATTTGATAAAAATATTCCACCTCTGAAGGTGGCTAAGATTAATTTCTTTTATGGAACTTCACCCACTTTCTAACCAACCAATTAAATTAAAAAAAATAAATTGTTAACCAATTTCAATAAATCTTAACAGATGTAATTGGGGCTAATTAAGGCTAGGTTAAAAGGCATTTTTTAGGCAAACGCGTACCATCGTCGGTCACAACGTCGCTTCATATCAGATGAGATTGTGACGAAGCGTGTGTCTGGTATTTATTAACTGACTTCAAAAAAAGGAGGAGGTTATACGTTCGGCTGTATGTATGTTTTCAAATTTGTCCGTCATTTATAGACCGTTTTTGAAAATTCTTTTTTTGTTTGAAAGGGTGCACTCTCGTGGTGGTCCCATTGTCACCAAGTCAGAATCTGATGAGGAGATCCATGGAAATCGAGGAAACACCTCAAATTTTAAAGACATGTACACTGACATACCGATTTCTCCATGGATTGTGTACGGATTTTGAAAATTCTTTTTTTGTTTGAAAGGGTATACTCTCGAGGTGGTTTCTGATGCCAACGATGCTGTTCCGGGTCCGTTTCAGTTATCGCAAATTAAAAAAAAAAAAATCCGCAAATAAAAGACGACTTTTCACTTGACACAATACATGTAATCAACAAATCACTGTCACTATGACAACTAGAAAAAAGTATAAAATGTACAAAGGAGTCCGTAACAGTTTCATTGTCACTAAAAAGTCAGAATCTGGTGAGGGGATCCCATGGAAATCGGAAAAAGCCGATAAGCACACTTTGGAGTTTGGTTTTTTTTTTCAATGTAAAAGTTGTATAAAAAAACCATTAGAAAACGTGTGAGGTCCGTAACCTACATTAGCGGTGTGGCCTACCCTTAGTGAAAGAAAAGAAAGGCTCGGTCCACATAATTTATTTACGAGTAGACAGGCCCAAAAGGGCCTATAATCGTATGTCTATGTGATTTAAAAACAGTAAATCACGTTAAATTTAAGTTTTACGTAAGTGAGCAACGTAAAATGTTGATGCACGGACACACGTGCACACGCACATTTTGGTATGATATTGATTTTTTATAAAATAAAAATATAATCTATATTAAATTAAACGATAATGCCAGAGCAGTGCTTGCGATGATGAGTGGCGTCTCTTTTAACACGGTTCCGGCAGAATATCAGCGTCGTGGGAGATTGGCATTAAAGCTGAGCCAGCGCCTTCTCACAGCCATGACTTCCAACACTACTTAGTTTAATTAGTTATTTGTGTAGTCGTACGTTCCTTTTGTTATTTTTAAGTGGTTTAATATTATAATAATTATAGTGTTCGGTTTTAGTGGATCTTAGTTAATAAGCTGTCATGGAATTGAATAAAGTTTTTACTTATCTATCTAACTCTAAACCCTTAGAAAAGTCCCGTTTTTGCGGACCAAATAAACATTATCGCATGAAAGATTAAACGCTCTTACTGCCACATTAGACTGAGTAATAGACGTTACACTGCATAATAATATGCAAATACGTATGTGATTTATGAGAGAAAGACGACGCGAACCTATATTTGTCTACGCCTGACTAGACGTAATCGAATGAATTAGACGATTTACGTCTTCATTTCATGGCTGTCCCGACGCCGCTGGAATGGCGTTTTCCTTTCATTGACATTGATCAACCTTGCAATACAATAAGAATTTTTATAAGACAATTTTATTCGTTTTTACGAAAAATAGACGTACGCTTATACGGAATCTCGTGCCAGTACACAAGTCTAAATATTTTAGGAATGAGAATTCGTTTATAAGAATTGAACGAATGTGAAATAAATGCATCGAGAAAAGTAATCGTTACCTTTAGCCGTTACTTGAAAAAAAAAATTTTATATAGGAAATCGTATATAATAAGAATGTCAATTGCTGCTTTCCATTCTCGGACTATCGTTCACGTTGTCTGTAGCCTACACTTGCTGTTGAAGTCTCGACTGCATGGAGTTGATTACAATTGTACGTATTAATTGTCCCTATCTACCGACCCCAGAGATAGGGTTTTCCGGAGAGACTACGGGCCCGATTGCAAGACCAGGGTACAGAGAGCATCTGGGCCAAGCCCTCCGCCAGTGATACGCCTTTGCGGGCGTCTCTGGCGGACCCGGACTTGGGTATGGATTCGCTGGGTTTTGTGGTTAGCTGCAGAGACGGACATGTTGGTCTGCCCCGGTTTTGCATGTTTCCGGGACGTCTTTCTCGTGAGCAGCTAGCGCGTCTTAGTAGCGGTCTATTTGACACGTGAGTTACACTTCAGTTGGAAGCTATGTCCGGACATTGTTGCAGGACACTGCAACTGGCATGGCCGGCACTAGCCCGGAGAGCTAGTAGAGGATAAGCTAGATATCCTTCGGTCCCTCCAACCGCTTAGGTTATTGGTAACTGGAGAGACGTTGTTTTTCGGCGTGGGGAAGTGAGCGTGCCTTACAGCTCCGCCACCAATGAGGAGATTTGGTAGTGGACTCTAGAGTCGACGGCTTAGCTGTGGCAACCGTTAGTTGTGCAATGCGCAACGGGAAGTGAGCGAGCCTACGGCTCTGGTATCTATCTGGAAAATAGGAAGGGTACTGTACGTGCACCCGGGGCGGCTCACCTGAGGCACTAGCCTCTCGAAGAACCGGATGAAGTCAAGTGTACATACATTAGATGTTTTAGTTAACTGGTCACAGTAATTGATCACCGAAGTTCGCAATGGCCAAATGGTCTTAGAATGATTAAAATTAAAAGCAAAAAATCAGAACAAAATGTTCTGAATACATTACCGATACATTACAACAACTCCGGGATTGAAAGGGAGGTGTTATTCACTCCACATAAATTACTTCTTTGATAGATTACTTCTTTAGATGCTACGACTAAAAAGTCCTTGAAAGACCAAGTACAAAGACACGACGCAAGCACATAGAAAAATTCGTGAGGTCCGTTGGTTCGTCCCGTGGCTTAGTTGGTATAGCGTCTGGCACGGTACGCAAGAAGACGTCGGTTCGAATCCAACCGGATCGAAGGAATTTTTTCTGAGTGTTTTTTCTGAGTGTTCGATCTTTGTATTAATAATTGTACTTCTTTGAAGTTTAAGTAAATACAGTCTGCCTTTTTCGTTCTCTGTTAAATACGTTTTTATTTAGAGATTTATTTCTAATATTATTATATATATTTATTTGCTTGTCTAAGCACGTTTTTGCGTCGTAAATTCTACCCGTATTTATGACTTTTTGATGGGTAATGATTTCCTTTTTTACAGAACACTTAGGACAAAAACTAGAAGACTACATAAAGACGCTGCCAGTGTCAACGAGATTATTCAGGACAGAAACTCGGTCGGGACTCATTCGGGCTAGGCTGCTTGGCGCTAAACATGTTAAGGGTGACGTCATCACGTTCCTCGACGCCCATTGTGAATGTACTGGTAAGAACATTAACATGTTGTTGTTTTAATTAACCTGAATTAAAATAATATAGTGCGCCAGACAAATTTCAAATTATTCTAAATATAAATCATTCTTTAACCAAAAGCCTAATAACTATAATGTTCAAAGGAATGTGAGCTTTTAGCTAGGATTAAATAAATTAATAGGTCTCGGGTTCGGTTTTGGGAAAACTAACTTTTCTAAACTGGTTCTGGTCTGGGGGTTCTGAGAAGTACCACAGAGTGAATTCCGACTCTGGTACTACTTTGAGATCTGGTTTAGTAGCAGTACTCCTTGTCTACTGCCTTACCTTACCTGTTTCTGCCGCCAAGCAGTAATATGTGCAAATGACTACATGCATACAATAAATACATGCAAATGACTTATTATGATAAATAAAAAAATAACCCACGCTATATATACCTATTACGCTATAAGTATTTTTTTTTTAACGCACACACTCAACATAGGGAAACCCTGTGTCGCGGGTGCCATGGGCAAACATAGACAACCACAAATTACACCCAAACTCACGAGAGAAATAATTGTAGGCCATACAGCTATTACTCCCGGCCCGGGAATCGAACCTGGGACCTCTGCGTGGCTGTCCGGCATGGTAACCGTTCGGCCACGGAGGCAGTTATTGTAGAGTATATACACAAGATACCTGACCCGCCCAAGCCGACTTTGTCGACCTTTTGGTTCTGAGCACAAAAATGTGGAGAAAATTGTCAAAACAAACTTAATCTTTAACCTGTGAGCCGTAAAATTTGCTTTGGTATGACTCCCTGGTCGTCTCATTAGTGGATGACATTTTAGGATGAGTTTTTAAGCCAATTTGAACTTTAATGTATGGTTCTTGTTCTTACTTAAATACAGCACAAATTTGAACCAGCTTTGGTAAGGCCGTCGTGGCCAAGTGGTATAAGGATTGCTTTGCAAATTGAGGCAAGCATGCTTCGAGTCATATTAAAAATAAAATATTATTTAGCTATGGCTACATAATATTGTATGTTTTTCTGTTTTTAGCGTCTGGATTAAGTAAGGAATGTCTAAGTTTTGTTCATACAGAACAATAATTTCTAATTGTAATAATTCCGTTAAGTGCGGCATATTAAAACAAGAAAGAAAACTTTGAAAGTCACTAAAACCTTGACAGTAATTAAAATGGAATAGACAAATACGGACGAAACGTGGAACAATGCGTAATCACAGAAGACAACATCGTATGCTAACTGCAGAGCGATTTCGTGATTTGTTAAACTATCCATACCCACCCTACGTTTTATTAATAATATCTACCTTAGGCAATTTCTAGTGAACAAATATTGTGATTTGTCAACATTAAAAAGTGAAACAATGCTGTTAAAAATATTTAAACCTTAAAACAAAACAGTGCTCGTGGAATCGAACCACGGGTATTGTAACTGTCAGTCGATACAACAAGCCGCTCGACCATTTACTTGGAAATTAAATGACGAAATTTAGTATTGGTTTTAAAGATATCTCTCCACTGTATTGCTTACACGATAAAGTTGAAATTGTTTTTGCTGAAGATTTTTCTTTGTTCAATACGTAAGATGGCTCTCGGAACCAAAAGCACACCCCGGACACTCCATTCAACGGTCGAAAATTATTTACCTGCTACTACTACATACAGCAAGGTGCTATCTGCATACGCGCAAATGTGTGCGTGAAGTGGCAGGGTTACCCATAACTTTCACGCACTATTACGTGACGTGGTCAGAGCGGCAACATAGCGAAAATTCTGACGCGAAACTGTTATCTATGATTCTATTAATAGAATCCTAATAATTATACTTGTCTATTAGGTATTTATATCGATGTACTATTATATTTTTCATTAATTCAGTAACTAGAGTAATATTGAAGATTTATTTCAAAAATATATTAAAAGCACTTAAAATGTTACATTTCGGGCATATACTTTTAAGGAGGGTAACCAAGGTATTTGAAATTGTTTGTCCAAGTTTAGTTAATAATTAGATTTATTCACTACCTACTTAATATTTATCGGCAATACAAATAGAGAATTCGCGAAGTCATGGCGTCTCATTATATTGATATAATAAATCTGTATTTTTTATACATACATATATTACTCTGCAGTAAATAAATCAAGAAAACAATAACTGAATGAGTCTCAGACATAAGTTTTTTTTACTTTTTTCGTTTCATATTTCGGAAAATGATGATAAACAGCCGTACACAGCACAATTCACGACCATTATAAATAGTAACGTAAAATGATGTTTTATATTAGCGTACAAGTTTCGTAATGAATAAATGAAAACTATAGTCAAATCTCAAAGCCGTCGTAGCGTGAAAACGGCTCGCCGGCAGCCTTGTTGTCGTTCAGTCAATGTGACCGGCAATGTGCGGAGCGTGATGCGGTATCTAAAACTTGGGAGGGGCGGAGAGTGTCCGTTCTCTATTCTTTATTCTCTGCCAAAGGGTCGGTTTGGGCATGTTATGGGGTCAGGTATCTCATGTGACAAAAATTTTAACGACCTTCATGATCGAATGGTTAGTACACCGGTTTTCACGGCGTTGCCATCTCTGAGGCCGGGTTCTATTGGTCGCGGCCGAGGTTAATGTAGAAAAATTAACTTTTCTATATTGTCTCGGGACTGGGTGTTTGTGGTACCACAAGTGCATCAGTTACTTACTTTTTGAACATTCATGTGCAACATTGATAATAAAATAATGCTGTTATTCATTTAACTAGATCTCATTTGGAGTTGAGTAGATCTTTTAATTGTTTCTTACAATATTTTAACGACGGTTTTATTGACGTGTAGAGAATGAAATTTACGTTCAGTAATAGTATAAATCTTGAATTTCACGTATTTTGAGTTACAACACTATTGTAATAGCAGGCGATATATACTGAATGAAACCAATATATATCCTCTCGTTTATAAATGGAGAACTAAATATTGTCTATAAATAAATGTTCTTTGAATTTTTAAATATTGTTAATGTTCCATTTTAGAGGGCTGGTTGGAACCGCTACTTGCGCGTATCGTGGAGGACAGAACGACAGTGGTATGTCCAATCATTGACGTGATCTCGGACACCACCTTCGAGTACATCCAGGCCTCCGATATGACCTGGGGAGGGTTCAACTGGAAGCTTAACTTCAGATGGTGAGTTGTTTATTGTTATAGCACTTTATAAAGCTGTTTTATATCAACTTATTTATATGATTTAAAGCTCTGCGACTGTCATGGCTAGGCGTGTAATTTACCACTAGGCGCACGACTTAAGAGTCCCGTCGCTTGTATTGTAATATAGAACAGAAAACCACTTGATTTCAATTAAAGTTTATTTCACTTTTATGAACAATAAAATTGTTTAAACGAGCGAACCTGAAAAAGCGTGTGCGCTATCTTTTTTCTTCTGTCATGTTCTTCTCTAACTCATTGTTCAAGCTCCGGCGGAAATAACAAATCGTTTTAGATATCTTTTATGATAATTAAATAGCAAAATGTAAATACTAGTTAATAAAGAAAATTTTATATTATTACAGCTGACAACGGAATAAACTTTAACAATAAAATTGTTGTAACAGCTGACAAATAAAATATGTTTGTCAGCTTTTGTTAGTTTAATTCTCATCAAATATATCCTACCTGGAGGTATACTAGATTAAGACACCCAAATATCCCGTTTTAATTAAATTGTCAACAACGTATAATGTTAATAATTCTTCCAGTATTTATTTAATGATGACAAGAAAATTCATCATAAGATAACTATTCGACAAGTTCCTATACTTATTTACATCATCTTGTAACCTACATACAATAGAGGATGTATTTCACAAATATCAAATTATTATCATCTAATTCAGAACCAAAACAAAGCTAGACAGGGCTTACAAAAACAGTATTGTTCGCACGAAAATAAACATGGAATTGTGTCAAGTAGGGCTCGAATAGGCGTTTGTTGTTTTTAGATTGTTGATGTTGCATAACGTCGTCCTATTGTTCCATAGCGGAGGTTAGGCCGCCCGTGGCCTGTGCGTATATCAAGGCCTTATACGGACTTCTTATTTGAACTAACGAACATGCCAATGTATGAAGGAATACATAGGGCTTTTTCTTGTGTCACTGAATGCATTTTTAAAGATTGTATAAACTTGATCCTAGTCGTTAAACAAACCGAATATATATTATTATATTTACGTATACATAAGTGTCGCTCATTCTCTAAAAAAACTGTCATAACACAGAAAAGTCTGATTGATTGAATATTGAATAGTATAATATAGTCAATACTCCTCATACAGTTTTAATATATTTCACAATAAAACCACGGAAAGTTAAGTATTGAAGTCACAGCGGCCTTACGAATGTCAAATTATTATTTTTTTTTTCAAAACAGCTTTTCTGTGGTACTACATTTTTTTATATATTGAGCGATATAAACATCCAAAATAGTCAATTTTAGATAAAATTAACGAATTGAAGGTCCGTGCGTTCAAAATATCTGAACAGCCAACTGCTTTACACGTTTTTAATAGCAGTAGAGGTCCTTGTGAATGAGTTCGTCCAGGGAAGTACTGCCACCTTACCTATATCCGCCGCCAAGTAGTAATGTGAGTATTGCATTTTGGTTTCGAAAGGTAAGGGTGCTGGTTCAATTACACGGGACTTATTCACTTATGTCTCAGGGTGACGGGCACAGTGGCAGTGCCCCTAGAGCCTATGCATCGGCGTATTTTGTACGCGCCGACGCGCGTTTCACGAAGATTGTTGCATTTGTATCGATTCAAACGCGCGCAAAACGAGATACACACGCGCGCGTTGCGCAGTGGCGTCATCAAAATTCCCGACACCTTTACTGATTGCAGACTGCTGTTTGAACAAGTAAATTTACATTCTGTGTCACTAATGACTTCACCCTGTATTGTTTTTTATATTGTATTGCATGAAAACAATATCATGATATTTAACCACGTTAAATCAAAGTTTGACAGACGATCGGGTTGATGTTTGGATAACAACAATCTAACAGATAGATGTTGTTATCAGTCACGAGTTTCTCATCATGACGTCATGATTAGATCGAATGGATTACATTGCACAGTCGTGGATTAAAAATATAGGGAAAAAATTAACTACAGGGAAATTATATTAAATTAACAGAACAAAATCAACCAAGCACTATTTTTTTGTTATGTGTCCGTCAGTCCCCATCTTGAGACCAGGTAATTGATGAGGTTGTCTGGGGATTTTCATGGGTGGTGCTCTTTGGCACGCCATAATGGGTGATGATGATAGAAGGCAGTGTGGGCTGTACTGGCAACATGTTACCTGACTACTGAATGCTAAGGAGGCGGCGGATTACTACGGCCTATTTAGCTAAGCTCTCCGACAGGCTCCTTGGAATAACGTCGATAGTGGGCAATATGAGGGGCCCCACATGCACCTCCCGCTACTGCCTGATCTTCCGAATCTCTTTGATCTTCTGAATCTCTTTGATCTTCGGAATCTCTTTGGCTAGCTGCAGTGGTTGATTTCTGCCGCCCGGGTCCAACCTTTTGCTGCTTCTATATTTTCACGATTACAAAAGTAGTTCGTTCGAACAATCTCGGTTCCATTGGTTTTTATGTTCGCTTGCCTTCGCCACCTTTGTGTTGTTCAGGATATCGTTTTCGCAAACTGTGGAATTTATTTTCTAATTTAAATTTAAAAAATTATATATTTTAGTTAGGGCTCGGTCGCGCTTGTCGCGGCCGTCATTGCTGTGCCGCCGCCCGGGGCCATGGCCCTCTCTGAACCCCTCACGCTACGCCACTGCTGTTCATACTTTTTTAGCTTTTCCTCGGTATGTACCCCTTGAGGTTGTGCATGTTGGGTATACCGATAATATAAAAAGACAGATACGGCATCTACCGTCTGTTCGGCGCGTAAATGCCTACAATGCGCTCGAAGCGTAGGGTTGTCACATTATTATTTTAGTTGTACTAACAGGCAGTAAATATAATATGAAAGAAAATATATATATATTTATTATCTCTCACAGTCTTAGAATATATTACAGTAGTGAGTTACCTTAATATTGTTACACCTTTTGTAGGACTTTTTTCTGATTAGGTTTTCTCCGGTAAATAAATAAATAAATAAATATTAGACAACACCACATACGTTGCTTTTATCCCAAAGTAAGTAGCTAAAGCGCACTTGTGTTATGGAAATCGGAAACAACATAGGTGCCACAAACACCTAGACCCGAGGTAATATAGAAAAGTTAGTTTTGTACACTGACTCGGCCGGGGATCAAACCCGGGACTTCAGAGATAGCGATACCATGAAAACCGGTGTGCAAGCTACTCGACCACAGAGGCCACCTAAGTCACCATCATCATCATTAAGTTTGTGTGAGAGACTGGTGTACTAGGAGACCTGTATTACAGAGCCCCTCCACACTCCGGTGTTCATCACTAGTCTTGTGCGAAATCATATTAGATAGGTTCCGTGCAGCGGTTCTAATAAGGTCGCGCCTCTTAAATACTAATAATAGCTGCGCAGATTATTTACTACTTTTTTCTGAAGGATAATTTAAGTTGACCTCGGATGGCCTTAATTGCGCCACCGGACAAAAGGAACAGCTGTAGAGTCATAATACGTATCTAAATATTATTAAACTGACGATTCGATAGCACGTCTCCGCGTGTATGTCGTAGCTGACTCGTAATCGTAAGTAATAAGGTGTAGATTCTATTTAAATTCATACAATAGAATCACAACATCGAAACGCTAACAAATTGGATAGCCGGTCGGTGGCCCCTTGATTGGTGCGTTTTTTATTTTGACGTTTTATTTCTTTGATTAACAAAATTAACAATAATAACAATTTTAATTTACAATACGATAGAATCTTTTTTTATGATTTCAAGTGACGGGACGAACAAGTCGTGCACCTGATGGTGAGCGACACGACTGTCCACTCGGAGCTCTAAAACACATGTTCTGAGAGGCAGTACCACTGCGCCCGTCACCTGAGACGTGTTTTGTTTTCTAATACAAGTGACAGCACGAGCAAGTTGTGCGCCTGGTGTTAAGCGACACGGCTATCCATAACAGTTGCAGTGTCACTCGGAGCTTTAAATGGCAAAAATCTGAGGGGCACTGCCACTGCACCCGTCACCCTGAGACATGAATTGACAAGTCCCGTGTGCCTGTAATTTCACCAGCACCCCTTACCCTTTGAAACCGGAACGCAGTAAGGTTCACATTGCTGCTTGGCGGCAGAAATAGGTAAGGTGGCAGTACTTTCCTGGACGAACTCTTTCACAAGGAGTTTTGCTGTTACTGTGAATGAGACATCATTCCTTGCAGGTCGCAACGTAATACAATAAATTTTAAACAATTTTGGCAAAATTTAAACAACAATAGCAAGGTGTTATTCCAATTGAATTAACACACCGTAAGTAAACAATGAGTGCTGCGATTAATTAGGTTTTGCATACAGGCGATAGCCTTTGAAATTACTGAATGTGTGTACCATTTGTGCACAACAGCCATTAACGACTTAACACGTAGGGTGCAAACGTTAAGTACCGATTGGCAATTATTTCCAACAATGGGAGAAATTAAAAAAAAATAACGGAAACATGATATTTAAAAGAAAAACAACGAAACCATATCCTAGTGACCCCAATAACATCAATAACTTCCTAAAGAATAAAAAAACTGAGCGAACCCTATAGCGCATCCTTAATAACAGTACTGACGAAAACAATTACGTGTTAATTCCAGTCAGCCTCGCTAGCAACTTGAGGTATTTAGATTTCTTAGAGATAATCTTTTAGGCCATTAGAGGGGCGAGTGTCTAAAATAAGTATCCAAAATAATAACATAGATATTATTATACACTTACTGTATTTACTTTATTTCGTTTCGTGAGTGTAGTTAAAACCAGCCAACAAGATGAGAAAAAAAACAATAACGATTACAAGGAAATAAACAAAATTACTTACCTAATAGACACCGCAGTACCATTGGGAACTGTAGCTTGACATATACATACAGAAGACTATAACTGAAAAGTCATTTTCCGTAAGTGTAGTTCAAACCACCTAACGGACTGAGAAAATAAAAACATAATAATAGTAGTAATAAAGTGCTACACAACCACGCTAATTATTAGGTTGATGTGTCGGGCGCAGCAGCAGTGCCCCTCAGATTTTTGTGGTTTAAAGCTCTGAGTGGCACTGCAACTGTTATTTATTCGACAAGAAATTCATCGCTCTCACCCCCGGTCGCCGAGCGTAATCCGCGTTGTCGCCGCGCAGCGTCCCCTGCGCCTAACTGTCATGGCAAAATACGCTCTATTTATTTTGCTTTTCCGTTTCAACTTAAATGAGCGCGGCGGGCGAGTCTGGATGGAATTTTGGTCTGCGCGGCGGCCGCGCGGTTGTATTATTCAGAGGAATGTAAATGTTGTTGCCTAGTAAATGGAATTCAGATTCGCCATTGACGTACGTGAAGGCTTGATAACTGGGCGGTCGCGCGAAAACTTTCGCGTCGTGTAACTGGGCACTTAGGGACAGGCGTGTCGCCACCAGGGGCCTTACCATGAACCCTTATTACAGTTTAATTTGTTGTACAATTTTGTACACCTGTATAACCTGTATAATTAGTATTTTTTACTTGAAATACAGGATTCTCCTAGTTCAGGTATATGTGTTATATTTTACATTTATTCGCATAATTAGTCTTTAGTTATTCATTTGTACAATATGTACGTTATTCAATAAACAATTTTATTATTATTATAGTTCAGTATAGGTTCGTAACGACAAAAAAGGTGGATGGTGGTATACACTTCATGTAGCGCTGTCTCACAACGATTCATTTTCGGTCCTAAACTGAATCGTAATAAGAGTTCATGGTAAGGCCCCAGGGACACAAATTTATTCGTTCCGTCACTTAGTATTATAAAAAAAAGCTCCTCGCCTGGTGGTGAGAAATTATTTAACCAAGATCAAGATACCCCTTCTTCTTATGGTATCGATGACATACACTATAATGCTTGCCATTGTAGTAAAAGGATTTACCAATCGGCGTAACGTACTTGCCGATTGTTGACAGCATGCCACAGGTACAGGAAAGGTAATGGTACGTCGTGTCAGGAGGCTCTTTTCGTGCACCTCCTAAAATGTTTCCCTAAAATGTGACTCTTCAAATTTCGTAACATTAGTAGTTAGTGACGGGACGAACAAGTAGTGCGCCTGGTGGTAAATGATACGCCTATCCGTAACAGTTGCTGTGCCACTCAGAACTTTAAATCACAAAGATCTAAAGGACGCTGCCACTGCGCCTGTCACTCTGAGACATAACTTGACAAGTCCCATGTGCCTGTAATTTCACCAGCACTTTACCCTTATAAACTGGAACTGGGCAGAAATAAGTAAGGTGGCAGTACTCGGGACGAACTCTTTCACAAGGAGCTCTACTGCTACTAAATGAGCCATCTAAAAGTAGAAAAAGCACACACGCCTCTAATATCACACGGATATCTAAGAATACTGCTGTCTTTCCGCACACTATGGCAATGAACATTAATGGCGACGTTTGCGCCACGATTGTCGACTCAATAAGTCACTCAGCAGCCCTTACGTTTTTTCAGTCCACCGACAATAAGTGATATTGCAGGTGTTCAGTGGTATTTATAGAGACTGGGCGGTATTCTTCCGCAAATTCCTCCAAGGGGAAGGAATAATGTTATTCAACTCAGATCGTCTTGTCAAATAATTCATGGCATAGATCGGAATTGGCACAGTGTATTTACTTACATTTCACGGAAGTAATATAGAGTGAATGATATGTAATGCAGGAATTGTTGTATTTTATTTTGTTGTATATTTCTTTTCTATTTAGAAGAAAAGTTTTGTAATAGGCAAACGGACAATAATCAGAAAAGAATCTTAAAAATATGTAGTTCGAACATTGACTTACAATTATATGGACGTCGGGTCCGCGCTAAAAAGTGTCCGCACTTGTAAGGCGCTAAAATCGTATACAGAGCGCGACACTCCGCTTTAGTCTTCATTTGTTCTACTGACAGCGCGATACTGCGATGACATTACAATTTAAATTTCGAATAGGTTGACTTGGGACATTTTTTTCGTGGTTTTTGTATTAGACCCGTCGTCCATTTATTTGTAAGTCAATGAGTTCGAAAATATGTTTCAATGAGAAAAACGATCCATCAAGCAATATTATTATGAAATAATAATCTAACCTCAGTGCAGAGTACTAAAAAAACCGACCTCAATAGTCATTTATCACCTAGTTTACCACCCTTAGAGGTCCAATATTTTCTTCAAATTTAAATGGGACCACTTCTGAGGTACCCTTTTTCCAACAAAAAAAGAATCATCAAAATCGGTTCACAAATGGCGGAGTTATCGCGTAACATACATACAAAAAAAACACAGTGGAATTGAGAACCTCTTCCTTTTTTTGAAGTTGGTTAATAAAATATAATTTGTGTTTTTAAATCAATAAATAAAATACGAAAATGTATATTATATATGTATATTAGTATATTCTTAATCTGTTAGTCAAACATCAAACACCCCACTTGACGTCATATGTAGGTAACAAAGTAAGTTCACCGTACTCACTGTTCGCGTGTTTTTTTGTAGTTACCTTGTATTTTTTCTCATTTTAACCACTATTTAACTAAATTCTAACAATTTTTTACTTGAAGACGGAAGTCAATCAATACGTAAAATTCTCGAAAGTGGCAAGTGCACATTGTCTAGATTGTCGACCTACCAATGACAACACGCGCCATGAGTAAACGGTTTTTTTTTTACTTACATTCGAATATAGGTTTAGGGACTTAAAAAGCTTTATTTAAATAAAATAATATTTTCCTTAGCCGTATCGTCCATTATCGTTAATTTTATGAACTTTTAAAAGTTGTCCGATTCCCTATTGTTAGTAAAAACATAACTGCTTTGTTTCTTTTTTGCTTTTTATTTTTTAATTTAATTTCTGGGATTTTAGAGAACAGTAATATTCACTGTAAGGGTCGTATTCCAGAACTCTACTCAATGCTCAAGTCAGGACTTGAGCAGACTTGAGTATGATTTCAAGCACTGGAAATACGACCCTAATGGCAAGGACCTGAGCATGATTTTCAGTGCTCACTACAATACTGTAATAATAAGTGTATCAGTTAAAGTTTAGGTAAATTTACTTTGACTATTTTAATCTGTTCTATTGACGAATTAAGTCCCGATTAGGTTTTTTAACTTTGATTTTACTTTAATGTACGGTAATACGAATAAGAATGTATTGTAACAGGTACCGGGTCCCCGAGCGTGAGATGACGCGGCGCGGTGGCGACCGCACGGCGCCACTCCGCACACCCACCATGGCTGGGGGCCTATTCGCCATCGACCGGGAATACTTCTACAAGATAGGATCCTACGACGAGGGCATGGACATCTGGGGAGGGGAGAACTTGGAGATGAGTTTCCGGGTAATGTACAATAATTATACACAGCACGACCTAAAGTAAGGGTCGAACAGAATAGTGACGTTGCCTAGATATGGGGAAAACAATAGTCAGCTCCATAATGGATATAATCCTCGATTTTCGTTCTCCCTATTTACTAAATAAAGTTATTTTACGAAATATGTTTCAAGTCTTAAGTGCTTCTATTTTCTCAATGTCCCTCGGCAAACTTTGTGTTTCGGCTGTCGTTGGGTTTTATTCAGTTGCCCTTTGCTTTTGATATAGACCGGGCGCTTTCAGACGTCTTGGAAGTATATAGAGTTGCTATTGTATTTTTTATTTGCAGCTATGTCTGACGAAGAAATGCGTTCAGATAGGGACTGAATTGAAATGATTAATAACCGGGAATTTATTCATTTTTAGTTATATAAAAGAAGCTGACTTTATTTACTTTATATTTTTGTTAACTTGCTTGACATGGAGTAAATGTTATTAAAAATAGGGAAGTAGTTTTACAGCTCTATATAGTCCACACGAAAATCAAACCAAGGCGTCAATAAAGTACGTTGTTTAAAATTCAAATTATTATAGATTTTAAATCTAATAAATGATGGGTATGTATAATATAGGTATAATATAATATAGGTCTTATACATTTTTTCCCTAACTAACTCATTGTACACTGGCTAGTGTACGTCAACAAAACTTTAAACGCCATACATTCCAAACAGACATTACATAATTATACCTATGCGAATTAATTACGTATTACCTTAAATTATTGTTTCAAGCATTACGACACCGTATGACATGATTGTGTAAAATTGTCACAGATTATCAACAGAGATATTAATTGCGGTCTAGATCACAAAAGAATGTTGAAATCATCATGGCCACATCGGATTAGCAACAATGATAGTCATACATCGTAACAGCTGCTTTGGACTGTTTCATACACACGCGTGAATATTTTTATTTTATTTATTCTCACGCCCTTAAGATTCCCAATGGGGTAGGCAGAGACTATCAATCGCCACTTAGCACGATCATGACAAACCTCTCTTGCTTCACTTACACACTTACATTCATTAGTAGCAGTAGAGCTCCTTGTGAAAGAGTTCGTCCAGGGTACTGCCACTGTACCTATTTCTGCCGCCATGCAATGGGACATGGGACTTGTCATCTTATGTCTTAGGGTGATGGGCGCAGTGGCAGTGCCCCTAAGTAAAATCTTTACGATTTAAAGCTCTGAGTGGCACTGTAACTGTTATGGATAGGCGTGTCGCTTACCACCAGGCGCACGACTTGTACGTTCCGTCACTTGGTATTATGAAAAAAAAATCCATCAATTTTTTTCAGAAAGGCCCTCTAATTCTTCTCACTACGCACCCAGCCTTTTTAAGAACACGGTTAATTTGATCTGAGAATGTTCTTCGTGGCCGTTCTCTTCCAATGATGCCTTCCACGTTTGCTCTATATATTTCTTTCGTTAATCTACTACTATTCTTTCATCAGCTCCATGTGTCCAAACCACCTCAACCTACCCTTTTCTATTTTTGTCACTACGTCCTCTTTCAAACCACATCGTTCATGGATCACAGTATTCTTCACTCTGTCACACAATCGCTAATGCTGATGTGAGTGAAGGAAATGAAAGATATAGAAAGAAAGCGATTCTCTTGAGAAGTTAAAGGCTTAAAACCTCGACTACCGTAGAAAGGTGGCCTGTTCGACTAGAAAGTTCGCAACACACCATCCTTGTATTATCGATTGACCAACCATTATAGTCAGGGTAAGAAGAACATAGCTTATTTTGAGTCAAATCCTTTGAGCCCTAAGAAGAACGGATATCAATTTTGAAGTACACTAAACTGGTATTTGTTTACAATACAATACAATTCAAAGAATTTTTATTGTACTCCAAAAAAGGAAACAAATACAATACAATTAAATTTAACTTTATCAGCTTTACATTTTTTTATATTACGCTGAATTCAATACTTTTTTTCACTCTTTATTTATTTAGGGGCTTTTATCTTTATTGAACATGTCAGCCCCATTACAAAAACAATACCTCAAGAAAACACTTAATAAAATCCAGAAAGATAAATCAAATAAACTACTTATCCAAACATGTATACAAAATCTTCGCGGTACTACATGTTGGCTCCAACAAAACGGAACGGATAGTATAGGATTGTAAGGGTGGACTAGACTCTGCTTATTCCAGTGGGAGGTAGCCATGATTTTACCATGGACCAATGACTGAACAGGACTGCTAATCGCGATACAAGACAGCATAGTCGGGTATTTAGTACCTATTGTCACCACCAGAGCCAAATAGTTATTTTTTTCTAATTTGTTTTACATTGACGAGTTGCAAATATAGCAAAGCTACTCTAATTTCTAGTGATAACAAACAAATCTACTAGATGGCGCTTAGTGCACAGATTTTTGTGGATAATTTATTTTGTTTAGGATTAGCGCCATCTACCCATATTAGCAAGCGTTAATTTATAAATTTGTAACACACAATGCCATCTGTTGATACGCATATTTGTCAAAGTTAAGAAAATAATTTTAGCTCATGATTAATATTACGAGGAAAAAACTGACCATTCATATTTCATTTTAAAGAGAAATTAATTTAGATGGATAGATATGATAGATAAAACGTTTGTCTTGCATCACACACACAACAATATAATACAGTAAATTGATTAAAAGAGATACACAGAAATGAAAATTAAAGAAAATAAAATAAAAACGAACAGCAACGCAATAAATTAAAAACAAAAACATAATACTAACCTAATGATCAACAACAGCTTGTGTGTGCTAAAGCAAGCCACATAGGTCGTGGCTTAGTGTAAAATTTGCCCAAAAGCAAAGCACTAATTTTCAGCCACCACCTTGGAGGGTAGCTAAAACATTGTGAAGTGAATGTAGTGTGTATATGTGTTAGTATCACGTGACTATTATGTAGATTATAAAGATATAAAAAAAATTAGTAACTTTAAAAAAAATTCAGAAAAAATTTATATCCACGGCCAATTACATAATATAAACTATTTCCAGGATATTGATCAATGCCATCTAGAAATAAGACGGAATTTTGAACTTTTTCAGAGTTACGATCTCTCGTATGGAGATAAGCAATCTTCTTCAGTTATTGATCCATGATTGTACGTATTTACATATCCCTACTATTCTAGCTGATCAATTGCCTTTATATATATACATTGACTAAGCCTGGAGAACAACCCAATAACACACTTATATTACTTTACCTACAACATTCTATTACGTACCGTAACTAACCTCAAATTTTTATTATTACATTTTGTTTCAAATTTTTCAATCCCGTAACGTACCGTTTTTTACGACGGCAATAAAACACTGCAGTTACTGCATAACAGATTAATCCGCTATCGTACGGTTAAACAACCAGACGTAAATTGAAGAACAATGTGGTTTAGTTAATCTTTACTACTTCTTGAACTTAGTATTGTTAAACAAAGTACAAAGGTGACCTTAATGACAGAACATTATACCCGTCGCAGATGAAACGTGGTGAAACCGCCACGGTTTTTGTGTGACATTAACACGTTCACCTCGGGGAGCACCACCGGTGGAGCACGGACGATTGGACCATCAGACGGGGTGCGCCACCGGCGGATATGCCTGGATGCTAATATGCTTTATGTCTTTCTAATTATCCTATTAAGGCTTATAATTTTTGCCGCCTAAAACGCAACTCGTGTAAAATATATCTGACGAAAATTGGCCGGCCACCATGTGAAATCTTTCCCACCAGACACCAATTTATGGCCATTTTCATTCCGGTGTGAACGTGTTAATGTTATAGATTTCGCTCCTAGACGTCTATAAATACACGTATATGGTATACTACCTGATGCACGCGACATGGTCTGCGTAGAATAAGTACTTCGAACATCGAGAAATGATTGATTCGACTTACAAACTTTCATCCTCTATTTCACCCCCTTTAAAGATTTATTTTTGTGACAAAAAGTACCCTATGTACTTCTCTTAGGTACCATCTATCTCTATACCCAAATTCATCAAATTTTACTCAGCTGGTGAAATTACGGACACATGGGACTTCTCCACTTATATCTCAGGGTGACGGGCGCAGTGGCAGTGCCTCTAAGATCTTTGCGATTTAAAGCTCTGAGTGGCACTGCAATAGACAGACGTATCGCTTATCACCAAGCACACGATTTGTTCGTCCCGTCACTTAATGTTATAAAAAAACTCGACAAGCGAATGACGGATTAACGGGCGGCGCGGCGTGTCGTTAAGCCGTTAGACAATTTGCAAATTTTGGGATAAATCTTAATTTAATTACTAGGGATTCAGTTGAAAACTGCAAATGTTATGGATAGGCGTGTCGCTTACCACCAGGCGCTCGTCTTGTTCATCCGGTCACTTGGTAATATGAAAAAAAAAGTTACTTTTGCATTTATAATATTAGTTTGGATAATATGACGTAAAATTCTCTGACACAGTACATACATTGACTTCTGTCAACGGTCTACGTACCGTAGCCTTTACTAGACGTTATTGATTTTATTTATCTATCTAGATAATTAAAAAAAAAAAGATAAATTATGAGGCACAGGCACATAGACGTCTGCCTATTTTGTATTCCATTTACACTCGGCAGCTATCAGTGGTCTCCGAGCGTGATCTGGGTCACTTCTAGAGTTCAACAAGAGAAATAAAATAATGTTGAAATTGTGATGTCGGAAATGAAAATAATGTATCGGATCTAAATCGTGTGAGTATTTTTTTTTTTTTTTTTTCAAACAAAACCAACGTTTCAGGCTCTTTACACATCCCATGGTCATGGTTGATTGAGATGGTAAAGTGATGAACCAGTTATGTCTAATATTAATGCAAACTGCCCTATTTTTAGTATTAAGAGACTACCTCTGCCGAATTCAAATCATTTTGCGTGAGTCGAGCGGCATAGACACGGGCTTTATTTCAGAATTATTTTTTTTACAAACGATTTTAAAGCCATGTGAAAAATGTATATCGCATACGTATTCTATTTAGTTGATATTAAACAAATCATTGGTATATGTCCTTGGTGTAGGACCTATTGTTCTTGTAAAAATTCGAGGTAAGTTTGTGTTTTTTTCTATCGTGAAAATTTTTAGCAACTGTGTTGTGTGTGTACAAGTGTAGATCCTCAACTTTACTATATATTTTTCCGAATTCAACAACCTCATTCAACCAAATCAACGAAAGCCATTTTAGGTTCTATACACTCTTAATATTAGACATAACTAGCTGATTACCACTATCTCAGTCAGATGTAACTACAAGACCTCTAAAGGGCTCGAAACGTCAGTTTGTTTGTAAAAAAAAGAAAATATACGCGACTTAGATTCGAAAAGAAATATTTCTTTTCCAATATGTAATGTTTTATAAAAAAAAAAGCACCAACCAAATAAGGGGCTTCAATCTCCGCTAACAAATAATTTTTTTTGAGACTGGTAAGGCGTCAACTTCCGTGGTAGTACACAACTGACTTATAATAACAATGATGTGGGGTAAAGGTATGGCAGTGCGGCGGTCGCCTGGAGATCATCCCATGTTCCCACGTGGGTCACGTGTTCCGGGACAAGTCGCCATACTCGTTCCCGGGCGGCGTGCAGAACATCGTGCTGCACAACGCGGCGCGGGTCGCCGACGTCTGGATGGACGAGTGGGGAGAGTTCTATTACGCCATGAACCCAGGTTCGAATGGACGCAGTTAGTGGTTGCTTTTGGTTCGCTCAGAGAACTAAGTCCATAGGTTGTATAGGTGCTAACAAAAACAAATCTCACGATAAACTTGACAATGCTCCGCGCTTTACAACCCGGACTTGACAATCGGGTAAACAACAACACATAATTAGAGTAAATTTACCTAAACCACAAGTAATACACATAGAGTGAATACATACTTCTTTAAAAAATCCCGGAATTATTAAAAATGACAGGCATATAAATGAAAAGAAAAAAGTTTTTGTACTTATTGCTAGTAACTCTTCAAAAATATAGAACAAAATAATTTTACTAGCAGTAGAGCTTCTTGTGAAAGAGTTGTCTAGGGAAGTACTACCTCTGCCTCACCTTACCTGTTTCTGCCGCCAAGTAATAATCTGAGCGTTACTGCTTTCCGGTTTTGAAGGGTAGGTGCTGGTGAAATTACAGGCACATGCGAAGTGTCAATGTCTTAAGGTGAAGGGCGTAGTAATAGAGCCCCTAAGATGTTTGCGATTTAAAGCTCTGAGTGACACTGGGACTGCTATACAGGCGTGTTGCTTACTACCAGGCGCACGACTTGTTCGCCCTTTCACTTTGTCCCAGATTTCAGAGTGGGTCTAGATCTATGCACTTTATGTGTATTACTTTCCTTGAGGGGTAAGTAAATTTACTTTGCCATTTCCTACCTCTACTTATAGTACAATCTAAAGGTACATACAAAAATATAGTATCATTCTTTACTTATTACCAAAAACATGTAAATGAATATATGTCTGTATAAATTACAGAATTTTAAATTCTGTAGTTCAAATTCTTATTGAATTAAAAATCATTAAAATTATTTTTTTATTTTTACTCTAATTAAATGTTTATTACAAAACTTGTAAATTTTACAAGGAAACGAAAGTTACCGTTGAAAGTAAGATTATAATAACTGAGACAACCAACAGCAATCGAAGTGAAGTAACAAAGTTTTGTTGTGGCTTGGATACTAAATCACTAACAACGTAATCCGTGCAGATAAATTAACGAATTTAACTTGTGGGGATTCCTAATTAACATTGAGAAGCTTTAGTATTAAAACTGCCATTGCGCCTGCATAATCACTCACTTGCATGCTTGTCATTTCATACACATTTTGAGCTTCATTTCATTTATTTTTAATCTTTTTGTCTTTTTTATGTTTGTGTTTTTTTTGTCACTTGTTGTTCATCTTTTCTATTTCTAGTGATTATATCTTATTTTATATTTAATTGTGATTTACTTGAGCGGGGTATTGCTGTCCTTTGAGGTAATGAAAAGGAGTAGAACTATGTGCGAGAATAAAACAAGAATCTTTATAGGATTTTTTCAACCTCGCCCACTGTTACCGGGCACATTTGCGTGTGCTATATATTTAAAAAAAAAGGTATTTCCACCTCAAGATTTAGAAGAGACGGTCCTTAAATAATATAAATGATATATGAATATCATGGTGTTTTTACTCTGTTGGTGAGTTGGTGAGAATAGTGGCCTCGGTGTGGCAACAGACGTTGGTTCGAGTTATGAGTTGTTCAATTCAATTCTTTATTGCGTTTACTATAATAAAAAAATATGTTACATACGATGGGAATGACTTAAAGCTAAGTTAATAGCGCATTATGGACCCTGTAGGGCGTTTGAAATTTAGGAATTGCTGTCTTATAATTATTAATACATTTATGAGTCCAGTAGGACGTGACAACAATGTCTTAATTATATATAATAGTAATTACTACACAGAGTTATTTTTAAAACACTAACAATCTTGTAGGACTAGATTACTAAGATCATAAACAACAACTTTTGGTCCGTAATTTTTGACAAAACATGATAAACGTGGCAAGAATAAACTTTAAAGTGTTTTTGTACTATCTTACACTTTTTATATCTGTATTTGCTAGTAAGATAGTTAGTTGAAACGTGCAAGCGTCCTCTCCGACGACTCCCGCGTTTTGCATAGAGTTATCACCGCTTAGAGCCGGATTTCTGAACCTGTTGGACCCCTAAGTGGTCCGTGTAATGAACGCTGGGGGTCCATGGCCAACCTACCTAACATAACAGATGCATTATATAAATTGGTATACAATATGTTGTGGTTACAATACATATACTGAGCGCGTGATCTTTTTGAATTTTCGCACCCGAGAGACGAGCGAGCGAGACGCGGTTTACTGCAACCCACAAGCCTTTCCCCTTCTTCATCTTTCGGAAAGGGTCCGTGAGCTCTTTAAAATTTTGACAGCGGTCTATGACTAGAAAAGGTTAAGAAACTCTGATGAATTGTTAAAAGTCATGGAACCAAAGTTGTTGTTTATGATATTAATAGTATAGTACTGCAAAGTTGTTAGTATTTTTCAAATAACCCCGTATATTCACTTGATTTTCAATAACATAAATATTGCAATTAATGCAGCGACATCTTCTAGCTGAGTGAAGAAACTTTCACCAGTTTCTTGCAGGTGGCTCCGACGGCAAAAAAGCTGGTTAATTTCAATGCACACAGAGAAGTTTTTTCTTCTCTGTGTGCAAACGTAAGATCTGGTGACTCGATCAGTGGATACGCTGTGGCAACAGACGTTGGTTCGAGTCCAGTCAGATCAAAAGAATTTGTCTTTGTGTTGTCAGATTTTTGTATTTAATGAAACAGTGATGTGGCAGTGCCCATAAGATCTTTGTGATTTAAAGCTCTGAGTGGCACTGCAACTGTTATGGACAGGCGTATGACTTGTTCGTCCCGTCATTTAGTATTATAAAAAAACACAAATGAATATTATCAAGGTAGTAAAAACATTATGATGTTCAATAAAATAAATATTACTTTAAAATTACATACCGACTCCATTTCTGTAAGGACACTGTCTTAATAAGACATTGTTTCTGTGGACTTTACGTCACTCCTGTTGAAAACCACTTCGTAAACTTTGAGGCTTATACTAAAACGCTTGTAGCATTACCTGATTTCAAGGACCCAGCATTAAAGGTGGGCGTGACCCCAAGTAAGGGCTCCGCTTCTATTAACACCATATAAGTCGCCCAAATTAGGAACTCTAGCTCTTTAACTCTTATTACAGTCCCTTGAAAACTGGTAGTGTAATAAACGTTTTAGAAAAGAATACCTTAATGGTAATCGCCATTGTTTTCGTTCGTATCGTATTCTCTTTCTCGTACCCGCACATATAGCTATCCTTTTCTAACCTTAGGATATCACTTATCCTGTTATGAGCTTTGTCGTTCCTTTGCTGTTCTTTCTATACGTTGCTCTATGAAACTGTGCTTCTCGATGCAGAAGCAATGAAATCTCAAATGGTGAATTTTATAAATTTGTTAACCACAGCAACTCTTTTGGCCTCGGAGTTGTTACAAATAATAATAATAATAATAATAACGCACACACTCAACATAGCCCCGCACTAGGGAAACCCTGTGTTGCGGGTTCCATGGACCACACATAGACAACCACAAATTACACCCAAACTCACGAGATAAATAAATGTAGGCCATACAACTCTTATGCTGTATGGCCTACATTGTATGTAGTCGTCTTATGTACTCTTACAATTCTTATGTTGAACGGGAGTTACCATAATAAAAAAATACGTTTAAACAGTTTCGTAACGTAACGAAGTTGTTTGAAAATACTGGGTAGCTTTAAATTGTGTGAGTACAATATTAGTGAGTTTTAAAATTGCGCGCTCGCGCGCACACAGCACTATTAGTTACCACCTAATAATGTAAAACATAACCACGCATTTAACGACAGTTGCTTTGGAATTGTTTTAGCCCTACTATCAGTTTGGGTCAATTATAGAATTAATGCTTTGTTCAAAATACAATTTTGCAACTGTCATTCCGTTTCGGAAAAAATATGCCAGGATTGTAGCATCGTTTTAATGGCCATATTATAATAAATCTCAATATTGTGGTGCGTACAATATTCACATAAAAGCAGCGTTACCACAGTAAATAAATACTTGTTTTTAACTGGTGATTAACAGTGTTTAATCTATAAAGAGTGTAAAGGACATCAGAATTAGATCTGTCAAATGGAGCCACCACGCTTAGTAATGCATAATCAGCTTGACCCGGTCATAAAGAGCTTTATATCCATGCGATAAGAGCGAAGACGTACGCTTTTCGTTTCCGCACGGACAGCTGATGCGAAATTCACGTCTTATTATCTACGTCTCTTAATAACTGGGTATTAAGCATTTTCTGATCAGATTTATGCAACTCCGTGTCGATAATTGTGGTAGTGGTGGCCAATAATGTATTTATTAGAAGCAGTAGAGCTTTTGTGAAAAAGTTCGTCCAAGAAAGCCCCGTTACCTATTTCTACCGCCAAGCCGTTTAAAGAATAAGAGTGCTGGTGAAATTACAGACACATGGGACTTGTCGACTTTATCTTTACGATCTAAAGCTCTGGACAGTACTGCAGCTGCTATGGACAGGCGTGTCGCTTAACACCAGACGCACGACTTGTTCGGCCCGTTAGTTAGTATCGCAAAAAAAATATTACACGTAGAACTAAAAATTGTTTTCTGTCAACTTTGCGTACGTACGAACAAACTAATAAATCATCTTGCACAATATTTGAAAAGATTTCCTATAAAGCCCACTGTTATTATTTGTAACAGCTCTTGGTCTACTTATCATGGCTTAATAGAATCAGTGTGTTCCCTACAGTGACGATACGTTAAAGCTCTGTTTACTCGTAATGTGCCGTCGTAAGTGGGCAAACATACGGAATTGTATCAAATTACGTAACACAATGTTTTTATACCCTAATCGTTTTGTATTTTGTGTGTTTTATTTATGTTGGATACGTTGTTTAAGGCAGTATAGGTAATTTTGTTGTTCTGACGCGTGTTGTGGTTATGGCCACTTAATGTCGCACCTGCATAAAATTTCCAAAATTCGACAAGTATTTTTTTCCAAACTGACAATAGTTTTTTTAAATAATGTATAAGTCAATGTCCTAAGATACTGGTCTCCCTAACTGACTGTTTGCGTTCTGAGTGTGAAAAAAGGTGATAAACACATGTAACCTTTAACCTGTGCCAGTAAAATTTATTTGAGTATGACGTCCTTATTGCATCATTAGCAGTGGATCGGAATTGAGGGAGTTTAACGTTTCCTTTGTGTGGACATAACCATTTCAAGATATGACCAAAAAAATTATATATCAATGCGTATAAAATAAAATTGATGTTTTCATATTCAGTTTTATTTATATGTATATACACTTCCGGACACATAATTCGAGCCACCGTGCATTTTCAGTATTAAGTGCCCTAAGCTTAAACAATGTTTGATTGATCAAAAACTAGTATGCAATTTTGAAACTAGTATACTAGACGTCTTTTCCGTAAGTCCTTATTGGGAATTTAGATTTGCAAAATTGGAGAAAACTTTCGTCGATGATAACACTATTTTTGTATTCTCTCTGTAGCCCTTTACGACAAAAATGCGAGGTGGCTCGAATTATGTGCCTGGGAGTATATTTATTATAATGATTACAATGTTTATTCATTCTGACTTACTAAAGTTATTGTTCTCTCAAAAGCAGAAATGTGTCTAAGATTGGTGGAATAAATAAGATACATGGTGTTCGAGTGATCTGGTTCATTTTCGTACTGTGGAAAAGAGATAGCAGTAACTTCTTTCTACAACAAAATATGCGTGTAAAGCACTCTTAAAAAATATAGTATAAATATAGATATAGAAATATAAATATAGAAACACAACCATAATATAATTTTTTTAGGACAATAATTTGTAGCAAATACTTTATTGGAAATAATACCCATATTAAAATATAAATTAGTTCTGAGAAGTTACGAGATTTGTAGAAGGGATGTCCACATTATTCTTTATATTAGTCGAATTTTTGGTTGTTTAATTCCCTCAATTCCGATCACTGCTCATTAGTGAATGACGTTTTAAGAAATTTTTTAAGTCAATTTGATCTTTAATTGCATTACTTAAATACAGATTTTAACCAAAAAGCTCGAATTTCTTTACACTTTTCTGTTGAATGCGTGAGAAGGCTCTCAGAACCAAAAGGTCAGGTATCTTCGGGTATCGACTGTACGTGAATGTGCCTAAATTCTATTTGATTTGAGAAACAATACGTATTTAATTTCGTTTATTGTATCTTTTGTTATTTCCTGTGTTAAAAATGTTTCTTTTTCAGTTTCGTCAATGTAATATTCAGGGTGTGATAACTTTAAATTTTTACTGATATTTTCAGGTTAAATTTGTGATCAATAGTTTACAATCGTGTTGTAAACATGTTTTATTTATTACAATCGGTACACGGCGATTTAACGTGGAAATAACGTGAAACGAATCAATTGTCTGACTCGATACTAAAATTCAAAACATTTGAACTACCGTTGGATAATAATCGTAACATATCGGACGTAAGTCCAAATACTGTCGTTATTCAAAATTGTAGAACTGAGAAAACACGATTTGAAAGTTTAAAAAAGTACTGAATGAATTATTTTTGTGAAATTGCTCCATTGGTTTGTTATAATTATTATTAATACAAACATCGAACACTAAGAAAAAAATCCTTCGATCTGATTGGATACGAACCAACGTTTTCCAGCAAACCGTGTCAGAGTCTATACCAACTACCGACCGAACTCAGCTGGATCGAAGGAACATTTTTCTTAATGTTCGATCTTTTTATTACTAATTGTAACAAACTAGTGGAGTAATTTCAGAAAAATAATTGAATATCATGTTAGTCAAATTTCGTGACATTCAATAAACCGTTTTAGTCAGCGGACGGCAGATTAGACAACATCGCATACGTTACTCTGCAGCTTGATTTTGATTGCCTCTCCCGATCGGAAACGGCGTCTTTTCCCAGTCGAGGCGTATAATATTGCGGATGGGCTTACCCGGTCGGATCGATTTGAATTAAAATCAGGGCCCTGATCCCAAAGGGAGTACTAAAGCACATGTGTTATGGAAATCGAAAACAACGACGGCATCACTATATAGAAAAGTTAGTTTTCTGCATTGACTCGGCCGGGGATCGAATTCGGGACCTCACAGATGGCGACACTTTGACAACCGGTAACAGAGAACAAAAAGTAACGAGAACGAACACTCTCCGCCCTTCCCTAGCTTTAGATACGGCACCGTGTCCCGCACATTGACTGAACGACAGCAAGGCTGTCGGCGAGCTTTTTCGTGCTAAGACGGCTGTTATATTTGAATATAGTTTTCATTTATTCGTTACGAAACTTGTACGTTAATTATATAACATAATTGTACGTTACTATTTATAATGGACGTAAATTATTCTCTGTACGGCTGTTTATGATCATCTAAATGGGATAAAGAGACGAGTTTCTTTCTTTTTCCGAAAGGTGAAACGAAGTAGGTAAGTAAAAAAAAACTTATGTTTGAGACTCATTCGGTTATTGTTTTTTTCATTAATATAGTGCAGAGTTTTTTCATTAATATAATACAGATTATATCAATATAAATACCTAATAAACATGTGTAATTATTAGGATTCTATTAATAGAATTTTAGATAACTGATTCGCATTAGAAATTTCGCTAAGTCGCCGCTCTTACCATGTAATAGATACGAGAATGTGATGGGTAACCCTGCCACTTCACGCACACGTTTGCGTGTGTGCAGATAGCGCTTGGCTGTATGTAGTAGTAGTAGGTAAATAACTTTCGACCGTTATATAAAGTGTCCGAGGTGTGCCGGTATGCAACGCCATTCGACCGCGTAGGCCGTTAAATAATATGTTGTCATATTAAATGATTTCTAGTAATTCTGTTTTTGTATGTCGACTCAAAAGTTCACGTTAATGGAGGTACGAGGTTTACTAATTTAGCCGTCGCATTGCCAGCTGTGAGTTTGTTGTCCGTGTTAAACAATCAGACTATACCTCGTTTCACGGTATCATTTTGGTACTTTTGTTAATGCTTATGACGCTATTTAGTGTACAGTCGCGTGCAATGAAATGTATACGTTCACTTTTTTCGAAAATATGTAAACATTACATATTTCAAAAATATGTAACCTTGTGCTGTTTTCAAAAACATGTAATCACGACACCGTTTTAAAAATTTTGTACTTTTATTTCAAAGAAAAGTAAACAAACTACAACCTGTGAAAAATATACGCTCCTGGTGTTAAATATATATATCCATATAATTTTCATAAATATTTGTACAATGCATTTGCATTAAAATGTAAACAATTAGGATTGTCATTTTATCATAAATATGTACCCACTTTTAAAACTACGAAATTTGTTAGATTTTAGTAATGTTTGCATCGTCTTCAAAAATATGTATACACAATGTAGTTGCAATATAATGTATACATGCGCACAGGTTGCAAACGTTTTGTGCGTATTTTGCTAGCTCGGGCGGCAACAATGTTAGTGTTATTCGGTTAAACTACCCTCAATCATAAGTTAACGGTACACTATATCCATTTGTCTATGTGGTGCAGCGCAAGTGACATAAGTATTTTCCGAGTTATCGGATTAAATTAATCGCGGACACGATGAGTAATACTCGTAATAATTCTATTGTGCCTTATCGTATAACTTCACATGAAAAGAGTAAAATTATAAATTTGAAAGAGCAGGGGCGCTCAGTTACGGATATTGCCAACGAAACAGGCATAACAGTAAGTATAATATGAGTATTATATCAATACCATAGGGAACATAAGTTCTACCTCTTGACTATGCATTTTTAAGTTACGTCTTGAAATAAAATTAAAAATATAATAGAAGTAACTTTTATTTCCATATTTTCGTTTAATAAAAACAAAACTGCGAGTGTAAATACCATAAATATAAACATAAAAATGCTTATTTGTGTGTTTTTTCGGCATCTGACGATATGTTATTATTCGTTATACCGAGTGGAAAAAAACGACGGTCCCGGCCGAAAGTCTTATTTTAAGAACCTTACATACACGCGTTTTATTTAGTATAAATGTAAAATCAAAGCACTCGGAAAATTGTCATCAAAATCATGATTTTATCCGTTTGGACAACCCTAACCCGGTCGAATGATGTAGTACGTAGTATGTAGTATTTCAAACGTTTAATTGGCATGCACTCTAGGTAAATATCTTTACTATTGACACATCTTGTTCCACTGCTCCGCTACTATTGCTATTGAAAAAAAATTCATATGAGATAGAGCTATAATGTTACAAACTATCTCTTTCCTTCACGGTTTTGACGTTTCTTAAGTTAAAAATTTAACGTTTATGTAGAAATAAGAGCGCGTCATAGCGAATGTTATTGCATTATTTGTTTTACTACATTTTTCGTAGATGCCACGTTTTTGTCGCAAGTGAGCGATATAACATTTTGCAATTATCACACTTATTAATTATTATATATATTATTATTATCACACTTATTAATACAATCTGTTTGTCATATCAACGAGTTTCTTTAAATGCTATGTATACATCTAAAGAAATTCTTTGTTTTGACAATGTTAATGTTGTCTATGTGCATTATTATAATAATATATACTAAATAAATACCTTTTATATTTACTTTGCAATAAAATGTAATGATTTAACTTTACAATTAAAGACAAAAGAGTGATTACAATTAATAAAATCGCAACTTGATTCTGCAAAGCCTTGTATTATTATTATACCCAACGACTGCACAGACACGGCAAATACATTTATTTTATAAATATAAGATAATTGACTAATTTACTATAATCTTGTATTTGTATACATTTTATTGAAAATGCATAGTATTAAATATTTATGAAAATGATATGGATACATATGTATAGTTAACACCAGGAGTGTATGCATTCCACAGGTTGTAGTTTGTTTACTCTTCTTTGAAATAAAAGTATACAATTTTTAAAACGATGTCGTGATTACATATTTTTGAACAGCACACGGTTACGTATTTTTTAAATATCTAATGTAAAATATGTAAAATAATTTCGAAAATAAGTGAACGTATACATTCATTGCACGCGACTGTACACACGTGCGCAATCGGTGCAGGACCCCGATTCAGAACTCTTCAATATTTTAACCGAATCGTTCGATTGGATATCGTTCTCGAATCGAAGGGCGCTTTCCTACATTCCGAGTTAAACGTTCGATTCTGGGGGTCTACTCTCGATCTCCGTCCGACATCCGTCCGAAACAATTACTGCCAAATAAGCAATACTTGACCAAATGAAAAGACGCGTGATGCGAATGAAGCTTCATACTTGATACTGTCTTTTAATTTTGTCGAATGTTACTTATTTGACAGTAATTCTTTCGGACGGATGTCGGACGGAGTTCGAGAGTAGCCCCCCTGATTCGGATACGATATCGTTACCCAACAGCATTTACGGAAATAGTCGGTGAAATAGATTATAAGAAAAATGAAAAATCCTTTTATATATGCATTTTTAAGACTTTATCGGCCTAAAATATAGAAATACGGTTAGTCTGCATTAAAATAAATTAATAAAATTGAACAATATTAAATAAAAATCCATATTATATTCTTGTTTTATAAACATTAGGACGTTCGATAATTTTTATTCGATAACTGTTGAATAATTGTAGCCTTTGCCGGGCGAGAAGTTCGAGTAATCGTACGGGTGTGACGTCATTTCGGTCCGGTTTCGAATACGACAGTTTGACTCAATTTTTTTTTGTTTGCTCAATTCGGTTATTGTGAATAAAAATGAAAAGAAATCGCACGATATCAAATCGAATCAGTCGACAACTGAGTTATCGTAAGTTTCTGAATCGACCCCCAGGTGCGGTTATTTGCTTTTTTAACAAAGGTATTATTTGCGTTACTAATGAATCGCCATATTTATTACTTAACTCGATTGTTTGTCAAATCTTGTAATTAATATCGATTAATCGTTCATTGTTTGTAATATTATAATATTTGGTGAATATGTGCTAACAGCTGGTTACTACGTAGATAGCTGATACGTTCCTTTTATATAAATATTTTGAGAAGGAGCTTGTGTAGGCAAGTACTGCCTCACCTATTTCTGCTCCCGAGCAGTAATTTTTAGTTTAGTACCTGTTTTTTATGATTACATAAAAAACAGGTTTACTATAACGATTTTAGAGACAGAGCTATCTTCGTTTGCCTACAAATTCTGTAATATAATCATGGTGAAATTACAGGCACACGGGACTTGCCAACTTATGTCTCAGGGTGACGGGCGCATTGGCAGTACCCCTCAGGTCTTTGCGATTTAAAGCTCTGAGTGGCACTGCAACTTCTATAGACAGGCGTGTAGCTTACCATCAGGCGCACGACTTGTTTTTCCCGTCACTTGATATTATAAAAAAAAATGCGTCACAGTGTAAATCTATGTAGTGACTAAGCATAACTAACCCGGGGCTAGGTGTGGATGTGCGGCGGCACGTTGGAAATCGCCCCATGCTCGCACGTGGGACATGTTTTCCGCAAGACCACGCCTTACTCCTTCCCCGGTGGAACCGGTCGAGTAGTGAACCACAACAACGCGCGTCTCGCCGAAGTCTGGCTCGACGAGTGGAAGCTCTTCTATTACAACATTAATCCAGGTTTGATACTGCATATTACAGGCGTTTTCTGAACTCTGTGATTATTCGACGCTGTCCAATCCAATTGCAGTTTAAACGGTTCGTATTAAACTCCTTCTATTACGTCAGGAATTATGCCACACACTGTCCGTACGCATGACCACATAAATATAAAAAAATCCCCGATACAAAACAGTGTACTTAAAAAGTTTAACCAAGCCACCATCCGTAAGCTAACAACTCGTTGAGGCTTATTTAATGAGCTCGAACACGATAGTTCTGTTGTAAGGAGTTGAGGAACTGTCCTGGTTGCGGCATCAGATCAAGGTTACCATATTATTGCAATATCATCAGATTTCTGTAGTATACCAAATTTTAAGTACATCGGACAGTTGGAAATACAATAAATATTCATTCTATGACTGTATTATTATTATTATATGGGATTTTTTTCCCATTTGTCGCTAGTGGGAACAAAGCCAGTGGTGACAACTGGGAATTAGCGGTGAAATTACAGGCACATGTGTCCCAGGTTGACGAGGGCAGTGCCCCGATCTTGTGCTTTAAACCTCTGATCGGCACCGCAACTGTTATGGACAGGTGTGTCTATTACCACCAGACGCACGACTTGTTCATCTCGCCACTTGGTATCTTAAAAAAATCCATTTGGGATGGCACTGACAGACACCAGTGTACACGGAAAAGCTTCAAACTTAAAACCCCGGCGGGTATTAAAAATAATATTTTCATTCCAATGTATCACCTGTATAACTCGAGACAAACGTCTTTCCATGCATAATGCGTGCGGACAATTCCATCAAACAAACGACAAAGTCATATATTCCTGATGGTTTTAGAATACTTTACTAATACGCTGGAGGAGGTGAGATACCACAATGAAATATGAGGCGAAGACGTAAGTATACCTATTTTTGCAAATTGCATGACGTTGTTGGTCTATGTTTTGATCACAATATTTATATTTTAATCGTGTGTTGCTTCATTGTCATTCATTTGTATTTCATGTATCATATCATGCTTCATATTCTAACTGCGCAGTTTTAACAGTAAACACTAATTGGGTTTATAACAAAAAATTACAAATTGCTAAACTACTAAAAATAACCTTCTCTGTTAACTTGTCTAATCTGATAAAACATTATTAACACTTGTGTTGTACTTTTAACTTAATTCAAATTGTTTGTAGTAGTCAAAATTCGATCTATAATTGAAATAACGAATAAGTGAATAAAGTACAGTACCGGCACGCTATGATGGCCGTTTTTTAAGAAATGAAATCTAATACAATCGTCACTTATGGGATCGCTGGGCAACACATCTTCTACCTCCGGCAAACTCGCGTCAAAGCGCAATGCAAAACAAAGCAGTTTAGAATTGACGATATATTAAGTAAACATTTTTATTTTCGTTTTATTAAATACTAATAATAATACTAGTCATAAATCTAAAAACTACTTAAGATGTGACTAGCATTTGATTATATTTTTACGCATAATGACTTGAGATTTGACCTCACTATTGTAATCTGTCAAAACGGCCATCATAGCGTGCCGGTACTATAGTCAAAATACATCCAAGATATTGTTAAATATAATTGATTATTTCACGAGTTTCCTTTGTGTATATAAAAAAAGGCTTTATTTCTTACGACATAGGAGCGCTAAACGTACCGCTTGGCGACGTGACTGAACGGAAAGCATTACGCGAGAGACTGAAGTGCAAGTCTTTCCGATGGTACTTGGAGAACATCTACCCCGAGAGCCAGATGCCTCTCGAGTATTACTACCTGGGAGAGGTGAGCGTTTTCTTAATTGAATCATTATAATATTAAGTTTATTTGAATATCACGATGTTTTACTATCATAATATTAAATTACTTTTAACCAACTTCAAAAAAGGAGGAGATTCTCAATTCGACTGTATTTTTTGTGTGTATGTTTCGCGATTACTCATTTTGTGAACCGATTTTGATGATTCTTTTTTTTTTTTTTTTGGAATGAGAGTACATCAGTTATTAGTCCCATTTAAATATGAAGAAGATATTACATCTCTTTAAGGGTAGCAAACTTCGGGATGAATTCGGTTTCGCACAGTTTGAGGTAACCGATTGTTAGCTTTTTAGTTTCAGTTTGTATGTACATATAAGTAAAATTTGAAGTCGGTTGCTTTTTTTTAATAAAAATTATTGTCATATAACTTGACTACTTTGTTATAATTATGAATACAAAGATCGAACAGAAAGGAAATTTCCTACGATCTGACTGGCGAACCAGGACCTGACCATACCTGTTACCGCTCTCCCACTTGAGCTAACGGAAGCACCGGGGTTATCAGATCTTACGAATTACCTATGATGATAGGAATAGAAACTATGAACTTGACAGCTATACAGTAACTCTGAGTTGCATCCACATCATCCAGACAAGATATCGTCCTGACTTGTTTAATATTCCTATCCGGTTTATTAAATGTAATTTCCCTGCGTCTGTTTTCGATCACATACAATTCGAATGTCTTTAAGTGGTTATTGGATAGGTATCTTGTGGGCAAGCTCGTTCCATTGTAGACACGTTTCTCATCTGATATTAAACGACCCCAAATTGTACTTTTCGGGAAACACAGATGCCAGTAGAGTATTCCATTCCTTTGCCGTACGATTCAGAAAGGATGAAGCAAAGCGCTTAGTGCGATCGGGTGGTATATCAACGACGTAAGGATGGAGTGTTTCGGACCTTCTAATCGTGAGTGTGGAACTAAATTGAAAAGTTCCTTGGCACACTCCCCGAAATGTACCCTATAGAAAACCCACAAGCAGGCTACTTTTCTGGGTTAGGACAAGGGCTCTGAGCAAACTTGAAACTAATTGACGTCGAAGAAAGGACATAGAGAGTTGGAAGACTAGTAACTGCCTCCGTGGCCGAACGGTTACCATGCCGGACTGCCACGCAGAGGTCCCAGGTTCGATTCCCGGGCCGGGAGAAATGTTTGTATGGCTTACATTTATTTCTCTCGTGAGTTTGGGTGTAATTTGTGGTTGTCTATGTGTGTGTCCATGGCACCCGCGACACAGGGTTTCCCTAGTGCGGGGCCATGTTGAGTGTGTGCGTTAGTGTGTGCGTTAACCTCATGCACTCTGACAATAAACCATTGAATAATCTTTTCCGGTTATGAAAATATCATCGGTTTCAATTTCAGATCCGCAACGCCGAGACGTCGAATTGCTTGGACACTCTCGGCGGCAAAGCGGGCCAGCCGCTAGGCATGGGCTACTGCCATGGTATGGGGGGTAATCAGGTACGTCATACGTTCTTATAGACCTGGTATATTTTTTTTCAATTTCTTGAATCTCTTATTACCTTTCATGGACCTCTTTGCTCTTACCATGATGCCGACTTTTAAGGTACAAATTTTGAGCTTGAATTTCAATTGTGTGCAGTCATAATTTCAAATTTAAAAGTAACATTACCATGATGCGTCTCAAAGAGGTACTACGTAAAGTGTATGAGGTTCAGGACCCCATATGTTACCGTTGGTGTTAAAGTGACTAATAATAATAATAAAGCAGGGGATAAATCCAGGACCAATAGTCTGTATTAGATTGCTGCTTTGTTACAATCACCAAGTCTCATTCCAAGCGTGATTAAGGTAAAATTCGGAAATGTCTATATACGACATGACTACCGTCTCAGATATACTAACTACGATCTCGATGGCCTAGTGGTTGCCCTTCGGAGTTCCTGGGTTCAATTCCCGGTAGAAACAATTTTGAAAACGAACTTTTCTACATTGGTTATTTCGTTACTCTAGTACAAATAATTCCCTAGTTTGAGACCAAGTACAGTACAATTATTTTCTTAAAATCTTTCGACAATCTTCGTGTTTCGAGTGTCGTCGGATTTCTAATAGTTGTCCTTTGCACTTGGAGACCGCGGACGCACTCATTCGACTTGAAAATATGTATTTTAATTATCATTATTGTGGTTAAGTTTTTTCAGTCGGTGTTTCGTTGCAAGAGCAAAAGCGCCATTTTGATTTTTTTTTCTAAGGAAATTTTTTCATAATTTAAAATTAACAACTTAATTTTTTTAACGAAAATAGAATTTAAGAACAGAACGTAAGTATTTGAAAACAGTCGTTGGAACCTAGAACATGCTACCAGAAAAAAATCCAAATGTCGCTTTCGCCCTTTCTTCAAAATACTGACGATATACAGGGTAACTGTAAAATACTAACAACCTCGCAGAACTATGTATATTAATCGTAAATAATAACTTTACTTCCAAGACGTTTTACAAAACAAATTTACCAAAAATAAACTTTTCAGTTTTTGTTGTACAGTCAAGAGCACATCAAGGTTGACGCTTTGGACATTCGACCGTTTTTATTGCAAGCGGCATAGAGTTAAATTTAAACCTTTAGTGTCAAGCTTGACATGCTCTTGACCCTGTACTATCTGACATTTTTTAGATCCATATTTGGTAGTAAGTTTTTAGTAGCAGAAGAGCTCCTTGTGAAAGAGTTTATTCAGGGAGGTACTGCCTTACCTATTTCTGCCGCCAAGCAGTAATGTCACCATTACTGTGTTCCGGTTTTGTGGCGTAAGGGACTGGGACTTGTGAACTTATGTCCCAGGGTGACGGAAACAGTGGCAGTGCTCCTCGGATCTTTGCGATTTAAAGTGGCACTACAAGTGTTACGGACAGGCGTGTAGCTTACCAGCAGGCGAACGACTTGTTCGCCCGTCACTTGGTATTATGTAAAAAAAAATAAGTTCAAAACCTGCATATATTTATTTTTGTATGATAGTAAAAATTCATGAATTATTAAAAGTCATGGGAAAAAGTTAGTGTTTATGATTTTAGTAATATAGCCATGCTTGGTGTGTTAGTATTTTACAAATTACCCTGCATATTAAAAATTTACTTTAATAACCGGAAAAAGATATAATTTTCATGTAAAAAAACAACTAATTTAGTAAATTTTTTGTTAATTTGGTTGATACATTTTTTATACATAGAAATCAAAACAAAGTAACAATGAATTACGTAGTTCTGAATTTAAAATGTTATGACGATAAGTCTAATAATTACTATGAAAATTTGTATTTGAATTTATTCGTAAATCCGAAGGTTGCCAGGAGATATTTAGAAAATAGTTGTTCTATAATTATTTGTGATTTGTAGCCTGTAATTTTATTAAACAACACACTTAAGCAACCAGGTAAGTATTAAATAAAGTTTCAAAAGTTTAAATGGTTCATTGAGATAATGTTTACAGTTGAAAAAAAGAAAGCGAAATAAAAAATCGAAAAAGAAACTTAATATACGACACCAAGTAAGTATCGGGTCGTTGACACACCAGTCTCACTGTTTTACTTCACAGAACCTGTTTCTTTCTGTGAACCTGGTATCCTCTGTCACGCTTTATGCACTGTTAGGAAGCTGGGATATGTGATATTTACTTTCGTGTGAAATGGATTGCACAAAATAAGGGAGTGACGTGACAAAACTAATTCTTGTTTTTACTTTATTTAGTTACCTTTTTTTGCTGCCAACCGGTTTTTAAGGGTGCTGGTGAAATTACAAGCACACGGCTTGTCAACTAATGTCTTAGGGTGACGGGCGCGGTAGCAGTGACTCTCAGATCTTTGCGATTTAAAGCTCCGAGTGACACTGCAACTCTTATGGACAGGCAATGTCGCTTACCACCAGGCGCACTTGTTCGTCCCGTCATTGGTATCACAAAAGAAAGTTTTATATCATGCACTGATTTAGTGTCAACATCCTTTCCTTCTTCGGTGTATATGCTAGACAGTCAGGAACATATTTTTATTACATAAAATAATATGCTCATTTGACTTTTTTGATCTGTCACTCATCTCCGTCCTTACCGGTAAAAGAAAACCTGCACGATAACTGCACAGCTTTTCCTCTGTTCACGGGGCGTGCTAGCTTATTAATACATTTCAATACAGTGCCACTGGCAATAGTGGCGTTTCTGTACAAAATAAACTATTTATATATATCGTGTATTATGACTTTGGTGGCCCAACGGTTTGTAATTTGGGCGGTGGATAATGAGGCCCTGGTTAGACCAATTTGGGAAACTTGTCTAAATTGGTTCTGGTCTGGGTATTCTGGGCACATTATTACATTATACGGATTTATTCAAATGTTATGTTGATTTGGTTACGCATGCGTTTCTATTTAGTTTATATACAGTTTGTTTACTGTGTAAAATATTTGTCAATTTTGTATGTCAAATTGCAAAGCACCTCTAGCGGTCAAGAAGAATTAAGGACGCGTTCCCATTATTTCGTAACGTTTTATTTATCGGTGGACGACTGCCGCTTTTACTCCGTTCTCATATCACGACTGTCTATCGACTGTCTATCGTGACTGTGTGATGGACCTTTTTTTATCGTGGAACGACTGTCGTGTCTAACTAATCCCACTGGTTCATGGCAGCCGCCTTGTCCTTTGCACGACAGAATTGTTTGATGCACAGCCGAGGGCGCGGGGGACAAGAGGTGAGAGTAAGGAGCATGACATGTACAGACAACGATAAATAAAAAATGACGATAATGGTAGCTGCGATTATCTGTCGTCACGTCAATAAAACGTCACGATAAAAACGTGACTTTTATTTATCGTCGGACGACTGTCGTTCTAGCTCTTCCCATTGTCTTGACAGTTTGTTGCGGTAACGTCAAATACAGAGTACAATAAAAACCGACTTCTCAGTACAGAGTACTAAAAAAACCGACCTCAAAAGGTTTGCCACCCTTAGATATGGAATATTTTATTGTTAAAAAGTCGTGAACGACAGTTAATCGTGTTATACTATAGATGTGAACAACTCAATTTAAATATACAAGCCATGACACTTGTATATTTAAATGAGGTTTGTGAAGTTAAGTGTGAGGCCAGACGAGCGTAATTTTGTGACTTGTGAGTTGCGTTTTTTTTGCGCTCGACCGAATTTGGGTTGGAGCGCCAGACGAACGTTTTTTTGATTCAGCTGCTTTTAAGCGTTTATACGAGGTGTTTGTGTCGTAATAGTGTAATGGATCTATTAAAAATAGTATGCATTTATGAAGCATTAGAAGATGGTGTTCGAAAAAGAAAAAGAAGCTAGGTATATCCACGCAATATAATACGATTAAAGTATGGGCAGTTTCATATATTATATACAAGTTTATGTGAATATCCAGATCAATTTGTTAAGTACTACCACATGCCAATAAATGTTTTTTTTAAGAATTATGTTCAACCTCGGCGATAAAGTTTTCCGTATCGAACATATATTACATATATAGATATTCACGCGCATCCTATACCAAAGTGACCTCTTCCTTCACTCCTACCTCCACCCGCGCCAGCCCGACCTACGATGCGACCGAAAGTCGGTCGTCATTACGCCCGTGAATGGCAGATAACTCATTTTGCGTCGTCGTGTGAAATAAATCGTACTTTTATATGAAACCGAATGCAGCGCAAACTGCGCAACTCACAAAATTGCGCTCGTCTGGCCCCACATTAAATTGCACGACTTATTTATTTAAAAATTAAATAATATTTTTTTTTACTTTTTGACATTGGACTAGTATAAGATGTATACTTATAGATTGCAACCCCTACCAGGGTACATACGAAATACATTTCTTAGATATACTGCAGTTAATAATACTTCGTGCTGTCGATTGCATCCCGTATTCAGGTACTTCACTTTGCATATAAGTGTAAATAAAAGTTTTACTGGGGTACGAACGCATGTTGCTAAATCCACGTAACAGAAAAATATACCTAATTGTAAATAGCGAATACTGGAAATATTGGTTTCGAGAAAACATTACAAACGAAAAAATACAATTGGTAAAAGATCTTATTAAAAATAAGTCATTAGTACAGCGTTGATTGTTGTTCAGGTGTTCGCGTACACGAAGCGGAAACAGATTATGTCTGACGACAACTGCTTGGACGCGGCTAACCCGCGCGGGCCCGTCAAGTTGATTCGCTGCCATGGCATGCGAGGCAATCAGGAGTGGACTTACGACGCCAAGGTAAGGCTACCTTGAATACACTTTAATCTGTAGAATTGGTTGCAAAGGGTTAAAGTTTACTCGACAAATTGACCGTTGCTTTCTCGCTGTGAATAAAATGTTGCAGAAAATGTCTTTGATAACTCACACTTATGGTCCTTCGAGCCGGATATTTTGAATCAACTTTGTAGAGGAAAGAAAAGTTCTGATCCAAGCATCGTACTCTCGTTCTCAGCCCGACACCCGTCCAAAACAATTACTGTCAAATAAATAATACTCGACAAAATTAAAGGACAATGTCAAGTATCAAGCTTCATTTTTAACAAGCGACTCTCGACGACTCGCGACAACACATGACAGGAGTTCCCCTGATTGGCCGACAAGAAGCCTTTTCTTCCTTGTACCATAGAGCAATAATAAGAGTAAGACTGCTAATCTCCATACTATATATAGATCGTAACTCCAAAAAAGCTCAAAATTCCGTCTTATGTTCCTAGATGGCGCTGATCAATAACCTGGAAGTAGTTTACATTAACTAAATGGCTGTATCAGTTAAATCTTCTTGTATGAAATATAAGAAGTCAGTTTTGCTTCCTTGTATTAATCATGAGCTAAAATTATTTTTCGAACTTTGACAACTATGCGTATTAATAGATGGCATTGTGTGTTACAAACTAATTTATAAATTAATGCTTCCTAATAAGGATAGATGGCGCTAATCCTAAACAAAAAAAATAACTGGGACTATCCATAAAAATATTTGCAATAGCGCCATCTAGTTGTTTTTTTTTGTTATCACCAGAAATCCGAGTAGCTTTACTCGTCGCGACATCTGGTGTATACTAATAGGTACTAAAAACTCGACAACGCTGTTTTGTATCGCGATGAGCAGTCGTCTTGAATTATTGGTCCACACTTGTACTAACATTTTAAAGATATATAGGATAAGCTCTTATGCATCTCAGCAAGTGCTAAACGGCCCACTCTATCTCTAATTGACGACCTGAGTTCAACCGAGACTTTTGGGAAGTGTACTTTTCTAAATTGATTCTGGAGACAGATTCGTTCCTCCGGTAAACATACCATAGGGACTTTCCTGGTTTAAAGCCACGTATTAACATGCTGGCCCGTAGATTCACTCGTTGTACAAAAGAGGTGTAAGTTACGCTTTTTAAAGCTCAATAAGAGTTCAGTACAATTACATCTTCAGGGTGCTATTGGAACTGCCACCGTACTGTAATGCGTAGTTTACCGAAACGCGAACAGACGATTTTTATGCCATCACGCGAAAAAAGGTGTCGTCTCTGCTAAAGCGATTGCGTGACAGTGGCAATGGCATCCTGAAGATGTTTGCCCGTCGTTTTGACTGTACAATTTTACAGTTTTGCCTAAAGACCACTACAGGCCAAATTAAGTAATGATTTGTGCATTTTCCGAATATTAAAATTAAAATTTTTGTAGTTCAATATTTTAATTTTCTATCACATCTATCAGTAGTCCGAAATGACATTTTCCAGAAATAACGTTTGGTCGAAATTTCATAACCTCGAAAGTAATTTTGAGAGGAAAATGTTTTTTCTTTTAAACCTAACCTAACCGGGCCTAATCGTGTCTTTGCGATAAACATTCAACATATCCTGAAAGAACAACTGTTTCGTTATAATTCGGTTTTCGGTGTAATGAACATTCGAACAAACGTTATTTCGGACAAAACAAAATTTCGACTTTGTGATAGGTTACCCAATCATACTAACATAGTTTTAAGGTTTTCTTTTGTAACTAACACCATTATCTTATGGGCTATGGCCTGAAATAAGTTGTTTATTATTATTATTAGTGTTGTCGTGTACATTAGTAACCGGTACACGTTTGACGTATTTCAGACGCGCACGATAAAGCACACGAACACGAATATGTGTTTGTCGAAGCCTGAGGCGGCGGACGTGTGGAAGCCGGTGCTGCGCGCTTGCGACCACAGTCGCGGGCAGCAATGGCTCATGCAGGCCGACTTCAAATGGCAGGCGCGCAAGGACCGCCAAGTCGATGGCAGCTAGTCCTAGCCGATACAAGGTAATCGAATATCAGAACCGTACTTTATCGCTACCTTTAGTAGCAGCAGAGCTCCATGTGAAAGAGTTCGTCCAGGGAAGTACTGCCACTTTATCTATTTCTGCCGCCAAACAGTAATGTTAGCATTACTGCGTTCCGGTTTTAAAGGGTATGGGTGAAATTACAGGCACACGGGACTTGTCAACTTATGTCTCAGGGTGACGGGCGCAGTGACAGTGCCCTTCATTCAAAGTTCTGAGTGACACTGCAACTGTTATGGACAGGCGTGTAGCTTACCATCAGGTGCATTATAAAAAAAAACCTAGAGCGTGTTATTTTTAAAACTTAAAATAAATAAAAAAATACAACATTTCAAATTGAACGCGGCCATTAGAAACTAATTAAAAATACGTTCAAATAGAGTGAATGACGAGAGTGAAGGAAATGAATTAGAATGATTAAGAAAAAAATTACACAGATCTGTTGCGGGCAGCATTTTTTTTTTTTTTTTTTTTGTATTTTTTTGCCGCATCATGTAATACATTTCATTTGTAACACAATATAAAACAAAACACCAGCCAAAACAATGTCCAGTAATGTTTAAAATAAGTTACATAGGATGTTGAGTGTATTTTTTCATAAATAAAATTGAGTTCAAACAGCACAGTTTTTTTTTCATTTAAAAATATTTTGTTTTGGTGTCAAGCGAAAGGCGGATGCGTTGAGCGTGTGTGTATTGGTGTTATGATTTACTAATGCAATCGTTTTCTTATTTTCAGGAGTGACAACGATAGACCATAACAGTCTTCCCCCTCTCGTTAGATATCAGATTTATTCCTTATTCCTATATCTAAAGTTTTATATCTATTAGGTGTATCGACGTGAGGATTTGTGAATCGTTGACAATACATTAAATTTGTTGTATCCCCGTAACGTTGCTCAACTCTAGTATTGTCTAACGCGTAGTGAATTTTTTTTATGGTAAGCCGTAGACGTCCGACAATCTATGACCGATCTTTTGTCGGCAATAATTAAACATACAACTGTGACACATCGGGTTAATTGTGTAGAAAAATCGTTTATGATCTGTGCACATTGGACATATATTGAAGCGTCATACCTGACGAAACGTATTTCAGATTTGTCGCGTTGGTAATAAAATTTTCGTCAATCAACGAAAAAAATTTTTATCACAAAACTGGCCAATCAATTGGTAGCATGTAATTTTGTAAACTATCATAAAACCTAATATAGGTGCGTTTTTCCCAATACATTTCTAACCTACAAACAACAAAAAGTCCGGCAATAATTTACGCAAATAAATATCACATGACTTGTTCTTAAAGGGAAATATACACTAGACGATTTGTTAAAACGATTGTCGAACCAACTAAGTCAGACGTCTGCGACCTACTAAAAAATGTCTAGGTGTATTTTATTAAGAAGAGATTTTATTAAAATTTTAAATTCAAAGCTTTGTTAATACATCTTACGTAGTAATTTCAGCGAATGAAATTTATTTAGTGAATGAAATTTGATTTCTGTTGAACAATGGACCTACCTAATAGGCTTTACGTAATAATTTGCAACTAAATAATTAGTGGCTTTTGAAAGATCTATTTTGATGTTAACTACATAATGTTGCGGGTAGTGCGTAAGGGAAATAAATATGTACGTACCCATATTTTAAGTGAACATTCGCGGTGCTATTCTTCGCCACTAGAATTTAACTCCCTATCCTACTCATATTAGTGCGGCTAGAGGCACGCTCAGTGCCATATCCATTGCTAGCCAGACTTTGTTTTTGCCAATTTATTGTAACATTATCTGTAGACATTAGGGCCCTGTCTTACAAGTTATATCTGGCCGTTGGTGACAATAATATCCGAAAGGACAATCCTACATTAAATGCGTTGTAAAATTAAAATAAGCTGACAGCGTCTACGTTATAACGTATATAAGCTATGTGTTTTATAATTCGCCTTGAACCGGTTAGAAAATAATCTATCCGGTTTAATGCGTTTTCTTGTCGATAAGTGTGACGATTTCGTAAGGCTGCTAACAGATCGAAGCCGAGACCTCAACTGCGTGAAGTTGATAACGACTGCATGCAGCCAACATCGACTGCATGCAGTTAATGCGTGGTTGATTACGACATCACGCATTAACTGTAAACATGCAGTAAACTGTTAGCAGTGTAAAATCTGCAATAAGATGTTGGTCTTTTAACTAAGATGATTAACTATGGCTTCAATTTTTAAAAGCAATTTCTATCACATAATAAATTGTTATCAATTGACGTTACAGCAAAAATGAGTGTCGCTCAACGCTCAAATTGACTTGTGTGAAAAGGCCCTTAGGTAGGTGTAATTCCGTTTACGTTTTCTTCCGAGATTTATTTTGCTATACTCTTATCTACTGCCATTAGAATGATGGGAGTCTAAATCTCCCAAAGAGGAATTTATTTTCATATATACTTATGTGATAGACATTGGTCTGTGTTGATGACTTGTGGTTATTTTGTACTGTCACTCGTGTTTGTTGAAATTTCACTTTGCACTGAGTGCTTTGCGCTATTACGATATGAAAATTCACAATCATGTGTGTAGTTATCTACACGTGTTACATGCGTCTAGTAATATTTGGTTTATGAATGCATTGACACTTCCAATTAAAACGTTAATAAAAAAAATATTCTTAAATAATATTTTCATTTAGTTTCAAATGCGTTGTGATTGAATGAATTTTTATCTCGTATGCGCAGTTTTAAGTGTGAGATTATTATAGATAAGGTAACTTCGTACATTACACGCGAGTATTTGTTATTGTTAAATCTGCAAAGATAGGAAAATATTATTTAGCTGCAATTGATAGAGTTTTATGAACTACTCCCACAACACATTTCGACGATTTGTAGGGGTAACAATATTTATTATGGTTCTATTTCTTTATATAAATTTCTATTGTCCGAATCGATCGTTCCTGGTTACTTGTTACGACTTCTTGGTCTTCTTCTGGCTTTTTTTCTGTTTGTTCAATAAAAACACTCACTGTGAATAACCTCTATTTTTCTATAAAAAAAAAAGCTTTACAATAGTAATATTGTATGACCAAAAATGCTTTAGAATAATTGAAATTTATGTCGAGAAATACCACCCCTATTATTATATTATTGTTGCCTTAATTAATTTTATGAAGTCTCAAATCAATTCGAGTTATGATAAAACTACGAGTTAAATATTTTAGTGCATATCGTCTGTAGTGTGAAAGGGCTACATGGAATTGCCTTTATTATAATTTTCTCTCATAGATATCTCCTAGTTAAGTTATATGAATTTTCATTCCTTTTAAAGATATTTCTTGTAGGATTTTATAGATAAATTTGGCATTTGACAACGAAATAATGTATAGTTTTAATTATTATATATAATAGAGTAAAATGTGTATTTATTGTGTTTATTATATGCTTTTTTGATTGCGGCTCGAACGAGGGCCGGTTTGTCCTCTCATTGCCGAATTATTTATGACGAGTTTCAAATGTTTTCTAAATTGAAGTTAGTGATTTATTGTATTAAGTCATTGTAATATTTTTTGGAGTAAATCCTGAGGAGTGCATTCATATCAAACGTAATTTAATAATGTATAGACATCACTTAGTAAATATCGAGAATTGGCCTGTTGATTTATTTATTTTACATCAAAAAACGCGGTGAGTCTTTTGAGTATTCTGTATTTGTCAGTAAACCATGTTGTCTATTATTTTATGAAAACACTACAATGATAGTCAAGTAGACAAGAATTGTAATTATTGTAAATAACTTGTTACTTACGTAATAGATTCGTCCAATTTTTATGTATGCAACACTGGTAAATTGTTGCATTGGAAAAGGCATTTATTTATTTAAGTTTTGGAATCTCAAATGTGTTTTGGTGAAACATTCGAAAGTGCCAAATTCTTCGATTTTATTGCGTTAACACATCATTCCAATAGACGATGATTAAAATATTGTAACTAAAGTTGAATTTGATTAAATTATTTGGACTGAATTTTGAAATAATTTTGTTTCATTTTTGTTTCTTCTTCCCACTATCAACAGCGCCGGTGCTGGCCGACGTAGCGTCTTAAGTACAACCAATACTCCAATTCCCTGGCGCCCTCTAGTAGGCACGCGATCAAAATAGAATACTTACAGTTCTATTTTTGCCAATGATTGGAAATTTGGATGCAAAAGGTGCAATTATAAGACTGCAAAGTGGACGACAGCGGGCGGCGGAGCGGTGGCGATAGAGATGTGCGTGGCGGTTTGCGCGACTTGATCAATATGCATAATATATTGAATTTGCATATTCTTGTTCAGTTTTTTTTTCTGCTTCGATAGGTCTGGTCTCATGTCTCTAAAATGAAAAATAAACTCTGAGCAGCATAATTTTTTTAACGCTCTTTTTCTGATTAAGGAATTTTAAAACGAGTTAACCCACATAAAATCCTACGTTTTTTGCGAAATGTGTTACATCAAGAACACGTAATTAAATTTTTCAGGGCGTCTGTTCAAAAAGAAGTCTGCTCAAATCCTGACTTGAGCATTGAGTAGAGTTCTGGAATACGACCCTAACAATGAAATTTTAAATAACAAATTACTACGGCCATCAGACGGTTCTAATAAATTGTAACCTAATCCAATGTGCAACAATCTTCCGCCGAGAATAATTTAACCAGATTCAATGCCTCAAACAAAAAAAGATATGCAATACGCCAAACTCAAAACTAGTCTCTACAAAAGTTTATGATCTGACGCCCACGTTTAGGAACCCTGAGAAAAATTTATTCAAAGCATCTACTGGTATGATCATAGAAAATGAGTACTTTCAAAAAGACCAATAATGCAGAAGCTGGTTGCAGTTCCTGGACCTAACCTTCAATTGACCAGTTACCACCCGAAAATATCAGTGATGTACAACCGAGTTGCAGTTCATGGAACTTAGAAGGTTTAATTTTAATATTCTTTTTTAATTTTGAAGTGTGCTTAATGGATGAATATAGTTTGGTTTTAATTTAAATTATAATCATGATAAAATGTTTCTATATTTTTACTATTTTCGATCATTACCTAGTGCCTACGAGGAATAGGGTTGGTTTAATTATTATTGAATTTATGCTAACATGTAATCATTTTAAATCTTTAATATGTAGTTAATCTTTTTCCTCGTAGGCAATAAACTAAAATAGAAAATACAAGAACAGAAAATGAAAACTAATAATCAAGAGTAAGATTAGTTGTTGATTATTATTTTATGGAATTTAAGGAATTTATAATTCATCAGTTCTAAGAACGATGTAATATGGCACATAAAGTGTCAATAATTTTGTTTTATTGTGTTAAATCTAAAATATTATAATTCGATTTGTTTCATTGTACATACCTACTCATAGTGACCAAAGTCTTTTTCACAAATAGTGGTTCTTTTTAATAATAAATATTTTAATAGCCATGTAAATTGCATGTGATTTTCACTAACACCATTTTAGTGTTACCTGCTTTGGTTTAAAAAATACTCTTAGCAGTATTGAATTTCGTACATCTTCAAGAAGTTAACACTTAAAAACCAAAAATGTGTTAAGGAGCTCTAATTCATTTACATCAATTTTAGAATACCGTACACAGACTATTAGATTGATACCGTAAATTGACGGCATTAGTCGCACCTTCATACAAATTAAATTGTCGTTTTTGCAATTTTTGTTTTGGCTCTAGTGAAAAGTTGAGTTTTTGAGTGTTACAGCATTATCGCTTTGTCGTGTCTTCGTATTTGGTTTTTTCAACGACTTTTTAACCGTAGCGCCATCTATGAGAAATGTTAAGTATTTCGTCTCCCAGTTAAATACCTTTACAGCTCCCAGCCCTAGTTAGAGATGTCGCTATTCATTTTATTGAAATTTTTACTGGATTGATATTGAATTGGAATAAGATATAGTGACAAAGATAGAGAAAGGGATGCTTAGATGGTTCGGACATGTAGAGAGAATGAATGAAAGAAGAGTGACGAAACAGATTTACAAGGCGAGTGTGAGCGGGCAAGTTGGTATGGGCCGACCAAGGAGAATTGATCATGACCAAATTGAGGCCATCCTAAAGAAGGGCCAGGTCAAGAGTACCCTTCACCGAGGAGCGTGTATGAAAGCATGGATGCGTGCTGATGAGGCGAAAGATGTGTGTCAGGACCGTAGCAAGTGGAAGACTGTTGTCTCTGCCTACCCCGATGGGAAAAAGGCGTGAAGTATATGTAAATTGATCGTTCTGACCCAAACTGACGGTTGCAATATTATCTATGTACCCAATTTGTTAGCACCTTATTTATAAATGTCTATGCAATCGATTACCAACTTTTGTGATGTGTTTCACAAGTTATTATCGCTTCTTGCCTGTGGATCACCCGACTGGTTCATCTCTGTAGATAACGAGCAATTATTTTATTTTGCTCCGTAGTTAGAGTGGAATTCCTTATCTGTGGACTTAAACCCGATCGCTATAACTTGGACCTTTTCAGGCGAGAGTGAATAGGCATTATTTATTATTATGATGTGCATGCTATATTGTCAACCTCATAATTATTTTCTATCAGGTGAGATGGAGGTCAAATGCGCACTAATTTTTTATATAAATAAAAAGAAGTTCGCCTATGTCCACCTGGATGGATCATAGGCATTTAATTCTTCCCCTAGCTCACCTATTTTCGCCTAGGGAGTTTTTTCTCGTGAGTCATCTAGTTATTAAAACTCCTTAACATTTCAATTACAAAGAGATTTTTATTATTTTTACTATTTTTATTACTCCTAAATCTTTACTATTCCACTATAATTAGTTGTGCGCCACACGTGAAGCGTGAAGTACTTACAGGTCCTAGTACTTCGCCTGATAATAATCTTGTACAGTCATGATTATAATAATTATGCTACATCTTAAGAGCTGTCAATAATATAATGGAACGCAAAATAAAATCTCATTGACTAGTCTAGTCTAACCACATTTCGATTGGATGGCTCCTGTACATGATTGTACTTACTGACAGTTGAAACACGAGGACCTTAAAGTAACCTTTGCTTCACCCAGGTGGAGAACCTAAGTGGAGCAGGAGTCCAAATATAGTTAGTTCTATTTAATTAGGTATAAATGTTTATAAGTAGCAGATATAAATTATAAAAGCCCAGGTTGTGTTTGTAATTCGTATATTTGTACATAAACTTAGAAAACTTATTGCTACAGGCAACTTATGTCTACAAAATTCAAAATAAATTCAGACACAAAATAATCACGAAAAATCTACGTACAAAATTAATGAATCCCTTTCCTTGATTTTACTACATTTATTCTTGTTAAATTCTCTAATCTGTCATCTCAATCTTTCGAGTTTAATGGGAACAAAACATTGGAATGAAACTATTTTTTAAGCTCTATGTGCAGCTTGAGATTAGATATAGATTCTATGTATCGAACCAATGGGAATAAAGATAAAAACATTAAATTTATTCCCACTAGTTCAATTATGGAACTTTTGGGTTACAATTGTTCCACGTGGAACTGAGTATATGGAACCACTGGGAATAAACCTATATCGTGTATATTAGTTTTTTTTTTGTCAAACAAATCAACGTTTCTTTTTACATGTCCAATCTCGAAAATCCAAGAGCTCGATATAAAGAAAAATACGTTTTTCATAATTTCTTTATAATAAATAGTAAAGTCAAATTCGCTTCTTGCCCTATTCGATTAAGAATAAATTAAGTAAAATGAAGTTAAAAATTAAGTAAACATTTAAAGCATTCTTGTATTGCCCAAAACAGCACTAAAACGTGCTTTTTATATTCAGCTACCTTCACACTAAGGTGACTGGATTATTACCACTGTAACGTGATTCGACCAGAAATATTCATATATAATATTTTGATACCTCTCACGTAAATGGTGTAAGCCACACGATTACACGTTCTGTTATAAGTGGCCAAAGGTGCATAATGAACATTGTTATCATAATTAAATATTTATTTAGGTTATGTCCATGAGTATATTTCACATTTTGTGACGGATATCATGTTATGGACAAGTTTTGTTTTGAAGCGAAGTGGCTAGGTTATTTTTGAACACTGCAGTGGTGGCATTACTATTTTTGACATTATAATGTATATGTTGTCACCCGAAAACAAAAATTTAATTTCCACCATGGCAAGGTTTCAAATCTGGCTTGTACGATTCATTAATTTCCTGCGATTTCGGTCTAATTTATAATAGTCCCCTTAATGTATCAGATAGATAATTAAAACTAATATAATAAATCTCCATTTTCCACTTCCAATGTCAAGGTGGGTTTACACATTTTTCTTACAAAATTTTAAAATAAATCTGAAATGAGGTAAATAACAGGTTAATGAAATAAATTCGTTTGTACATAGAATTAGAACGTTTGGTTAGTCGACTCCATAAATTTATTGTTAGCTAAGAATAGTTTCAAGGCACAAAACATTCGTACTATTATGTAAAATTTAAGTATGTGTAGGCGACACAAACGACGTACATTCTTGTTGCAATGGAGTCGTGTTGGCATTGTAGTAGAGTCGTCTTAGACAATACATGAGATTAACTTTCCCAATTGAACTTCTTTACCATTGACTGATATTTCATTATTAGGGAAGTTCAACTGTACTGACCTCGGAAGAAAAAAGGCACAAGTAGCATATTGAAAATTCGGAGATAAATCATTATTATAAACGATTATTATCCATTTGTTTAAAATTTATTTACCTTATTTAACTTAATAGAAAATAAATAAATATATATGTATTATTCTCTTTGAGCCTTTTTGTGTTATTTATGAAGTAATTATTGTAATTGGACTACATAGTAAAAGCACAGTTCCAGTACATTACTAAGTAAGATTTGATTTTTAAAGTGAAACATGATTATGGTAGCATTTCTCATAATTCATGTCAGTTGTGACTTTAGAACTTACTACGTACATCCAAAAATTATTGATGTAAGATTTCCACGAAAAATTAGGTATATTGGCATTTTTTCTGATCTTGATTAAGTACATAACTCAATTTTGATAAAATGATAGTTGTGCCTTTTTTGTTCTGAGGGCAAAGTATATATTTTGCAGTACTATATCTTTGGCGCATTCGATGTAGTATTAATGAAATATAAAAAATATAGACGAATTGAGAACCTCCTTTTTTTGAAATCGGTGCAAAATACGTCAAAATACGTCCCTCTGTGTCTGGCCCTACATCTTTACAGGAAAGCTTGTTTGGTGTCTTGAGATCAATGATGTTAAACTACATATAGCCTCCGACAGAGTCCCTCGCGCTTACAACATTACTATTCATTTACATTACAGCAACAATGTACAGATATTGACAAGTTTGCAAAGACAGCCTTGACAAGTTTAGAGATAGTCCTGACATTCAAGGCAAGAAATAATTACACACGCAATTTCGCTTGTTATCGAAAAAACTGAGGGAAACTCCTTTAGCAACACACGCATCCGCTACGCATACGAGTGTTTTATATAACTATGACAAAAACAGTGACAATTGACAGGCGTTGTATTAGGTGGCTTTATGTTTATAAATATAGGTAGGTATTGACGAAATCCACGCCGTAGACGGAAAGGCATAACAATCGTATGACTACCAACAATCAATTCGTATATATAACAGTGAACTATAACTTCACATCGGTTATTTGACCATTTAGTATTGACTAGTTAAGTTTCGCTAGAGTTCACGATCTATGTGTCATTTTGTATATAAGATAGCGGACACTCGACTTAGCTACTTTTGCCACAATGGAGTAGTAATGTTGTGGTCGCGCGATGACGTCACAGAGTGGTCCCTGTTTCGTGCGCGGGCGCACGTCACTCGTGGGGCATGTCCTCGGGCAGCAAGCACCACGTGTCGCTCTCCGCACGCGCTTGCTGCTTCTTCAGGCTACAGTAAAGTTTAATTAGCGAGTCCTAGAACAAAGTATACCATGTTACAACCTGGTGCCAATGCGGCGTACAGAACTTTTGTAACTATAATAGAATATTAGTCAGGAACCCAGTGCAGCTCGTTTGCAGTAGAAAAAATGGTAAAGAGGACGACGCAACCCTCTCCGGGCTCTTCCAGAGGCCCTCTGGAAGAGAAATTGCTGGAATCGAACCAGGCACATCTTCAAACAAGGCTAATTAAAAATTTAGTAAATAACAGAATTAAACGGGATTGTAAGAGAAACTACAGTAATTTATATTTCGTTTTAAAAATATTGCCATGTGATTTGAAAGCAAAGTATCAAATAGTATTAGACAATTATGGTAGTAATAAATATAAAATTCCAGTATGTAATAAATATAATACCAGAAGGGTTCGTGAAAACAAATTTGTACAACCTAAAGCCATCAATTACTATGGGCGTCGACTCAATAAATATGTAGTACCACGATTATACAACGAATTAGGGTTCTTGAGGAAAAGCCCATTAAGTAGTAAGCAAATAATTAAAGTTAAATTAAAAAAGGCGCTATTAAATGTTAAATGTAAATTAGAATAAGTTAGAATAAGTTGAAATGTAATCGTAAGCAAACTCACAATTCTCATTTGTACTTAGTTATATGTATATAATATGTATTACGATTTTCTTATAAGTATTTGTGTACGAGCGTGCTCGCCAACAAACTGTTCTCAGTTTGGCGGGGGTAAACAATTGTTTTATGTAAAATTTTATGAATAAATAAAAAAAAATAAAAAAAAATAAAACCCTCAAAATAAAAGTTTAAATTTTGTTTGTTGTAAAAAAAATTAAATATTGTTTCAAAACAAAAAATCGCGTTAATCACCTTCTCATTTTCGAGTTGTATGATTTCTCTCTTCTGCCGTAACTCCTCGTCGTCCATTTGCTCCTCCAGCTCCGACTTGTGCTTACTAAGGTATGCTAGCTCGGTTTGTATCTGAAAGGCCAACATCCAGGTTCAAAACACTGTATAGTAGTTTGTTTTTTGGCGAGTAGGTATTTACTAAGTGTTGCAAAAATATCATTACCACCTATGTAGTATAGTTAGTAGTTATATAGTTATAATTTAATTAACTTAATGTGTGTCTATCGGTGAGGACCTATAATTACCTCTCCATTACTATTTCAGTTTTTACTCTGTAAGATAGCCGTTGGTCTTCCAATAAGTTAAAATAAAATAGACAACTATAAGTTTGTACATTTTACGTCGCTTGTGTGGATCCTTAATATGTTGCTTTCGAGCAATTCTTTGCTCAAAACGATCCTAACCGGAATTTTTGAACACTAGAAACCATCTTGATATCGACGGCTCCACCGAATTAAAGCGTATTATCAAAACCCCAACTGTACAAGAAAAATAAAAAGAGTTAAAACTTTCAATAACTCTCCACCTGATGGATTTATTTTAAAAAATGCATGACGAAAATGATGGAAATATATCAAACTTTGTGTTACGTAGTAAATGAAATTTAAAATTTTTTAAAGCTGTATTTTTTATTATGTATAAATAATAATAATAATAATAACGCTCACAATCAACATAGCCCCGCACTAGGGAAACCCTGTGTCGCGGGTGCCATGGACACACATATAGACAACCACAAATTACACCCAAACTCACGAGAGAAATAAATGTAGGCTATACAAATATTTCTCCCGGCCCGGGAATCGAACCTGGGACCTCTGCGTGGCAGTCCGGCATGGTAACCGTTCGGCCACGGAGGCAGTGTGCATTTGATTTCCATTTCAACCGTCGAAAGTGACGACGAGGTCGACAACGAAGCATGCACACTTAAGTAATGCTTATACAATCTCGTTACGAAAAGGCCCTAGTTATAGTGACCGGGAATAAGATATTACACTCCATGTGGAAGCGTAATCCTTCTTTTTTTTTAACGCTCACACTCATTACCAAGGGAACCCAGTATCGTGGTGCGTGTCATGGAGACAAACATAGACAACTACAAATTATATACAGTGCTTCTATTTTCTCAATGTCCTTCGGCAATCATCGGATTTCCGAATGCACTCGAATATTAATTTCTATTCTCATTAATTATTAGATTTATAATCTATAATAATTAGAATTTTACGTTGTTCACAACGTAATTTATTGTTGTTTTATTTTCATTTCCATGTCTACATAGAGTTGTAAAACTATTTCCATATTTTTAATAACATGTACTTCATGTCAATAAGCAAGTTAACAAATATATCCAGTAAATAAAGTGCTTCTTTTATATAACTAAAAATGAATATTTTTTTATTATTAATCCTTTCGCTTCAAGCCGTATCTAAACGCATTTCTTCATGTGACAGTTATGTTAATAATAATAATTTATGTGGCGTGTCGCTTCCAGGACAAATGCACAAGGCGGTCCTGCTCGATATGGCACGAATTGTTCGCCGATTCTTGGACCTGACTCCCTGACCCCGGCCGACTGTGCCATTGCCGGAAAATACCACCTCTCCCATTTAAAAATTCAAAATTAATCTTTTAGGCCTTGGGAGAGGCGAGAGTTTAAAATAAATATAATAATAATAAAGCACACACTCAACGTAGCCCCGCTAGGGAAACCCTGTGTCGCGGGTGCCATGGACACACACACACAGACAACCACAAATTACACCCAAATTCACGAGAAATAAATGTAGGCCATACAAATATTTCTCCCGGCCCGGGAATCGAACCTGGGACCTCTGCGTGGTAGTCCTGTATGGTAACCTTTTGGCCACGGAGGCAGTTAATGAAAAGTGGACGACGGAATTAAATCGTGCAATTCCATCGCACACTCTCTGTGATATATCCCATTGAATGCCGATATATGTTTATGTATATACACTCCCGGACACAATTCGAGTCGCCACGCATTTTCAGTATTAAGTGCCCTAAGCTTAAACAATGTTTGATTGATCAAAAACTATTATGCAATTATAATAGAAATAGAAATCATTTATTCCTTGGATAATCAATACAGTACACAACACACACACAATTTTGAAACTAGTATGCTAAACGTCTTTTCCATAAGTCCTTGTTGGGAATTTGGATTTACAAAACCGGGGGAAAACTTTTCCTTCGATGATTACATTTTTTGTATTCCAACTCTTTACGACAAAAATGCGAGGTGGCTCGAATTGTATCCGGGAATACTCCCTTTATGTTTTCTTTTGAGCTACATTAAAACAGACTATCTTGAAAAAAAAGTCAAAAAAATTTGCCTTTATTCGGGGGAACGTCTATAAATGTCAAGGTGGGTCTGTGATAGATCGACTCATCCGAAGAAAAGAGTCCGATGTGATTATATAGCGAAAAGAGAATAAGTACGTTACGAGAACCATTTCTTTATTCAAACTAAGGCAAAGGTGCTTTGAGAATTTATATATCTTATTTCGTTTCGGAAATATAAAATCGAACAACGGTCAATCTGACATCCACAGCGATGAAGAACGAACAAAATGTACTGTCCTGAGAACAAGTACCTAGTCTTGCACATAGACCTTTGTTCTACGGATGAGTCGAGATATTCTTACACCTTGGTGTTTTGAGTGGAAGCAACAAAATGTTACCGAACATTATAAATCCCGATTCTGGGGCACGTTTACAGTTAAACCAAATTATGATATCATCTGCAATGTTGCTACCAAACAATTACACAGACGTCATAACAAGCAACAAAATAGACGCAGTATTTTCAAACCTGTCGTGCGCTACAAGACCAGAATAGCAGTATGTGTATTTAAAATAGGTGGACAGCTATCGTGGATCACATGGTTTGTTTGACGCGGCTTTGTAAAGGCTCGTGATAGAACTTAATTTTTTTTTGACAGTGGAATAGTATTTCTTATCTCAATAATGTCGATACATCGGAGAGTGTAAGAGTCAATTTTATCGACAAATAGTTGATTAATGTAATCGAGTTCATTTTTTTGCCTTATCATCTAATATATCTATTAACTGTCTCTGTGTAAATATATCTATTAACGGTTACCATGCTGGTCTGCCGTGCAGAGGTCCCGGGTTTGATTCCCGGGCCGGGAGAAATATTTGTATTGCCTACATTTACTTTATCCGTGAGTTTGGGTGTAGGTAATTTGTGGTGTTCTGTGTATGTGTGTGTGTGTCCATGACACCCGCAACACCGGGTTTCTAGTACGGGGCTATGAGTGTGTGCGTTATTATTATTATCTACTTATACTTCGATAAAACTAGCTTTATTACAATGCCTTCCTTGTCGTAAATAAAATATTTGCGTCTCGGTAACTTTCGAGTTATTGGCACCGAAAGTTTTTTTTTTCTAATAAAAAATGACAAATATGCTGATTTTTCTTAAGAATAAAAATGAAACTAAATAAGATATTAGAAACCGATTAGAGGGGGTTGTATATTTCGTTGTGCTTACCCCAGACACTTTAATAACCTCAATTGCGATAAAATTTTGATTACGTTCGTATCATAAGCACAGCACATAAACATAGGTACGAAAAGGAATAAGATATAAACAATAATACATTATTGTTTTGCATTAGTTTTGTAAACTTTTGTAATTTGGCGTTTCCGCCCTTTCTTCTCTAAAGTATCGATGTATCTGCATAAAGGAGATTTTTAGAACAGTGTCATGGTAACTATGGGATCGCTAAGTACCGCAAAGAGTTTTTAACTACCAAAAATGAACAGCATATCTTTTTTTGCAATGTGCTGTTGGTTTCCGGGACATGGTTGAACTTGATCAATATTCTGCCTGTGTTATTCCCTCTACAATGACATCGAATGCTTCGCGTACTGACTGGAATGAAACCGGCTATGTTGTTCAGTCGATGTTGGCATCGGCAGCTAGTGTCGTTCAATCTCGCGAAAACTCAACTTTCCAAAAAATAAAATAATTTTCTTATTACCACTTCTATCGTCATTTCTTATATCTAGTGTGTATTCATACAAGAAGTGAAGAACAAAACTTCATGCCATTGTGTGTCCCTGCACACTAGTGTTAATAGAATATTGACGCCGCTGCCGTCGTAAAGGATGGAACGTGTGAGTGAGCACTTGGAGATTACTGCCTCCGTGGCCGAACAGGGTTATCAAGCTGGACTGCCACGCAGAGGTCCTGGCTTCGATTTCCGTGCCGGAAGAAAGATTTATATGGCTTACATTTATTTGTCTCGTGAGTTTGGTTGTAATTTGTGGATGTCCATGTGTGTCCATGGCACCCGCAATACAGGAATTCCCTAGTGCGGGGCTTTTCTTTTAAAAAAAAAGAAATGATCATTTAGGAGAGAATATCACAGACAAAGAATAACCATAAGCGCCATAATACAGTACACTCATAGCCGCGTGTCTCGGCCTCTTTACGCCACAGAACTACTTGAGGTATTCCTGTGAATCCTGAGTCAGTCCGTCCGAAACAATTACTGTCAAATAAGTAATATTCGACAAAATTAAAAACAAGTATC
>NW_020653853.1:17655312-17716567 GCF_003589595.1 Hyposmocoma kahamanoa | reverse complement strand
CGACAAAATTAAAAACAAGTATCTAGTATGAAGCTTCATTCGGATCACGCGTTTTTTCATTTGGTCAAGTATTGCTTATTTGGCAGTAATTGTTTCGGGCGGATGTCGGACGGAGATCGAGAGTAGACCCCCAGCTGCGAGCGAGATGTGCCTCGATAGTTAAAAGCTCTTGTATCCCAAGTGGACATTTACCTTGAGGTACTCCTGTGCAAGCTGCTTGTGCTCCTCAAAGATACGTTTCGATTCATCGTTGTTAAGGTCAGGCGAGATGGGCCGCAGGTGCGGGTCAAGCATCATGTGGATCGAGTCTAGGTCCGGGTCCGGCACGGCCGGCGGCGGCGCTGCGCCTTCTGCGCCTGTCGAGCCGCTACTGTTGCCTGTATAAAGACAAATTTAGATAACTAACCCTGCTTGAAGGTAACAAAAAAATCTCCTGAAAATAACATAGCTTGCAATTGAGTCCCGTGGTCATAATTGAAATTTGCCCTACGTGTTATCGAGCCATGTCAAGGCAGTGAATATTTTTTTTGTACATTTGTAAATTTATCACCACACATTTATCAACACAGTCGTTATATGAAAAAATAATTTCTATATCTAAAATGACCGTAGCAACGGGACATACGAATTGACGAGAACAGCCCCCGTAACATGCCACCGCGATAATTATATCCATATCTAGCTGTCAAATTTGAGTGATAAAACCGATATTTTAAAATTTTATCACAATAGCTAGCGCTACTCTCGCGCCGCAACCAATGGCCGCGAAAGAACGTGGACGCAAGATCATTGCTGATTTTAAAAGATTTTGGTAGTTGCGCACAGTAATTTTATCAACGTAAAAATTAAGTGACAAAAAGAAATAATAAAAACCAACAAATTGTCATATATAAATTATTTAAAAAAAGGTGAGGAGAACATTATCAATAAAGTTCAATATATGAGAGTAATTAGAAGAATACGTAAATTAACAGTAATGTAATGTAAAATACGTAAAAACTGAAACTCGGAATTATTCGGTTAATCGTTTTCGCGGCGATGATTAAAGGAGGATACGCAATTTCATACTGTTATCCTGGTTCCTCAAAATGTATAACAATAGTTCATTACCAAATAAACAAAAGAACGAATGACTCTAGTGCGGTCTCTTACCGATTCAGTATGTGCAATAAAAAAAAAAATAGTGGCAACTTAGTTTTACCAACTGACATAAATATGTCACGCACGGTTAATCACGCACTAGATGCGATATACTGTCATGCTGCGGCCACTGGCTTTTCTATGCACGATAGGAGTTCCCTCAATGACAGAGAAATGAAGATAAAATTATATGATTTACTCGTTAAAAAGACTATTCTTCAACACAAAACGTACAACATTTAAAATAATCTCTTAAAACTGTGTCGAAAAATAGGTAAAAGCTGGTTTTCATGCTTCACCTATCACGTATTCGCCGTTGGAGACACCGTAGCATGTAAAGATGGGTAACAGGTTACTAATTAGGCATTGCTAACACGTTAGCATAGATACCGCCGTCTGTTGTCGTGTATTGTGAGCTATCTTTAATATTTTACATCAATTTCAGAAACCATTATCAGTGTCGGTCTGCTTTCATGTCTAATCAAGATACAAAATGTTAGTTGCATAATAATGACGTTGCTATAATTGAATCGTAAGAAGTTCATATCTGCATTTTGGGCCAGCTCAGCCTTGTGACGTCTACCTATACTTGATGGCGACGACGAATCATATAACTTCCTTAATGAAAATAGTTAGTAGTTACCTATCCTTTAATACTGTTATACAATAATCATTGTTATATAAATTCAATGAATCTATAAAATATTTCAAATGTAGTTTCTTCTTATTTATGAAATAAAGATATTTTGGTTTTGTTCATTTTGGTTTATGCTGTGTAAATATGAACCTGCCTCAAAAAGCATACAATCCTTTAATAAGCTTTAAAATGTAGCAGTTAATCTTCCAATACAGCAAAGTACAATATTGTAAAAGCTAAACGCCCGTTTAGGCTTTCAGTATGTCCTCAGTTTTGTATGAAAAATGCGACAGAGATTTTTTTAGGTAAGTACTTTTTACTAGATACCCTACGGTCATATACACACATCAAACGTGTCTAGGGTTCAAGCAGGTATTCGCCATTGCAGAAAAGCAGGTTTTTTAAGTTTTTTTAACACCCATGGGTTTTGTTTTGGTCAACTTTATAATTATTAATCATTTTAATGTGAAAATGAACTTGACAAAAAATCCATTGGTGTTAAAAAAATAATTAAAAAACGTGATTTCAAGTAATCAGCAAAAACGTGCTTGATCCTTTGGCACTTTTGAAGTATGTAGTATAATTGTAACGCTAAATTTGAATACGATATTTTTCATTATAATGTGCCCTGCGCATTTACGTGATCATAGGGATAATATTGTCAAAGTCTGAGTGTCTTCACATATTATGTAGGTACATTGCACATATTATGTAGGGGCTTATATATGGTTACAAGATATTCGAATTGGAAATGTTCAAGTAAAGCACTCAACATTTAACGGTGCAAACACATTGCTGAATGCGATCAAATCAGAAGTGATCACAGTCTCTGAGCTACAGGCAGTGTACCGACCGGATGCGAGAACAATCCGTGTGTTTGGGAATCAGTCTCACTTCTACGCCACCAGAGTTGTGTTGTGTACGTCAAGAGTTAATTTTACTCGTGTCGGTGATGTCAGACGCTTCACCTAGATTTCGGCTTTCGACCAACGATTCTTTCCCCAGCTGCGAGTAGATGGCAGCAGCGAACTAAACAAGGCGATGATAGGTTTTCGTCAACATTGGCAAACAAAGCGCATAAAAGATTTCTTTGCGAGTACGGTAACATACACTAAAAGTGATCTCCTGTAGTAAACAAAATGTTTAGGTCATCTTGTACGGCGGTGTAAAATGATGTTGTGAGGGTATTTCACATAGCAAATGAAAACTTAAGTGGCGGAATCAACTCACAAAGATTAGTACGTATCACGGACACACGTAACTGCTGCATAAGTGTATGGACGGGTCGGTATTTCAGGGCTCCGTTCCAAAACGTAAGACCTATGCGTTCATAGATGGAACGCGTAACTCTACAACGGTAGCGCAATACTCGCACGTAACTCGCGAGCTTACGTAGAAGCGCGAGTGCGCACGCGAAGGGCGTAACGGTGCGCTGACGCAAGGCGCGACCCGAGGCGAAGGGCGGTGAAGCTCTCCGCGTAGCCTTTGCGAAGTTCAGGCGGGCGGGGGCGGACACTCACTGTAGAATATCCAACTACAGCTGACTGTGTCCCGGATAGTGGTGACGATGCCGGAGGCGTCACACGCGTCGAGACGGTCGAGGCGTTCGAAGCGGTCGAGGCGGCGCGGGCGCAGGCGCGCGGGTGGCGCGGGCAGCGGCGGCATGCCGACGTGCGCTCTGCGGAACGTGGCGTACGGCACTGAAGAACTAAGCGGGAGAGCCGGGGCGGGCGGTGCAACAACAAACCGCCGCTATTCGCAGAGCGATGACTCAGCCGCGTCAGGCGGAGCTAAATGCGGACGCCGTGTGCTGCCGCCCTTCGCGAGGTTCTCCGTCGCTCACGCAGGCAGGGCGCGCGCGCGCGCCTCGATGCACCGGTCGACGACCCGCGCCCACGCCACAGCTGCTGCACTCACCACGCCGACAACGTAACTGGCATCCCCCTTCGCCACTTTCCGTTCGCGACGAAATGTCAAAACTGGCAAACGGGTGACGGTTTCGAATCTTAACGCTTAAGTAGGTAACGACTACTTAGTCGTGCCCTGTACATAAGATTGCAAATGTAATTGTACGATTCGCAAGAATGCCTTTGAAATCGATCATGCATAGGAATTGTGATATGAATGATAGCCAAAGGCCCTATGGACAGCTGACAGCCCTATGCACGATTATGCGATTACCCGTGCACTGCACCAGCCAAATGTGCAGTGCGCAAAATGTACGTAGGTCCGACGTAAATGCAATCCATTATCAACATGTGACAATTATATGAAAATACTACGTTCCAAACAACGGCACATTGGCGAGAAAGGGAGAAAATTAATCAATTTGCTTGCGCAACGCAAACACCCGAATATAACGGAATAGAATGTCCACTAACTGCAGCCTTGGTCATCAACATCGCACACGGTACTCCGCAATACATATAGCCCTAATGAAAAACATGATATCGTAAAAATAATACAATACGTCCATACAACATATAATAGTATGGCAATATACAAACTGGGTTGTTTTAATAATTGAATTATTTGCAATGCGTAAACAAGCATTGAACACGACAGAAGGATTTACTATTATTGTTGTAACAAGACCGTAATCTGTTTATGCGATTAAAAAAAATACAAGTACACGATGCCGTCTTTAGCGTACTCAGAAAAATTTATTACCGCTGATAACATGGTGTGAGCCCTTGATTCCGCGTTTTTGTTTTCTTGGGTTACACAATAATACGCAGGTACCAAATTAATGGTTTACTGAATTATCAATGGAAATCGGTTTCAGGTGAGGTTTTAGGAAAGTATTTGTTTGCGCTAACCGAAAATTATGTTTACCAAACGTCTAGCTAGAAAAACACTCGAGTGACGGGGTTAATTGCGTTACAAAAGCGATAATTAACGAGTAAGAGGCGAAGACAAGAGCATGGCACACGTAAGGGTGTGCGGCGTTGATGGATCCGCTCCGGCCGGGCGGCTATTGGGCCGGTGACTCACGCACGCCAGTTTACGACCGCAAACATCGATGAACCATAAAATTTAAACGGGAAGCAGTAAATTATACACATTTTATTCTAGCACGGTCTAACCAAAGACAGCGCTAATGAAATTAGGGAATCTAAATGAATGATATTTTCTTATAGGTAATCAAACTATTTTTTTTTTATTTAAATTGCGTATATTTGTTTTTTTAAACAAACCGACGTTTCGGACCTTTACAGGTCCCATGGTCACGGTTGACTGAAGTGGTACAGCCATCAACCAGTTATGTCTAATATTAATGCAAACCATCCTATTTTGTTTGTTGTTTTGTTTGAAAAAACAAATATACGCAATTGCAATCCGGAAAAATAGTTTCATTTTCTATGTGTAACTATCGCGAAAACCTAAGAGAACTTGATATGATATTTTCTTGTAATGTAAAGTAATAATCTTAGTACAGAGACCTATAAAACCGACCTCAAAATTTCGTGGAATTATAGTTTATTTGCCAAGTTTATTGAACTTGGTTACCGGCAGAGGCGGCTTGTCCTAAGAAGCGCTGGTGCAGTGAACTCCCACTCCTATCCAACCCACCAAAATAAACTTATTAATTGTGCTTTCATATAATATTAGTAGCCGCAGTATTTTTTTTTATTGATGAACGACAAACATACAATTAGATTTTATCTTTCTCTTTAGTGGCATTGTTTAAAATGGCACACTATAATGATTACCGGAAAGTACGTCAAACCGGATTCATCCCCTAGTTTGCCACACTTAGAGGTGGAACATTTTCTTCAAATTTAAACGGAACAACTTCTGAGGTATCCTCTTTCTAACAAAAAAAGAATCATCAAATTCGGTTCACAAGAGACGGATTTACGAGTAACATACATTCGAAACAACAAAAAAACATATCCTCATTTTTTTGAAGTCGGAATGACGGTCCAACGCGCGTCTGTACCAGGCCTATATCAATGAAAAAAAGGGAAGCGTTGAATTACGCACGCAGTGTGCTTCTATTTATCGTTACAGAACAGACAGTTGGGCTGAGATAGAACAACAACTTCATCATTTCATATAATGCAAATTGCCTGTGACATAGAGGTGAGGACTGCGAGCGTCACGTCTTGACAATTCAGCTCAGGTGCATTTCAAACTTTATAATCGTGGCTCAAAAATCATAATGGCTGAATAACGTTTTAGCAGTGCCAAGGCTCTTATCACCGTTTACCAACTAATTATATTTTCCTTTGATGACCCAATGGGCATAATCCAGCGCTTTCATCATATGATTACATTAGTGTTTGTTTTATATTCATTTGCTGACTACGTAGTCAGCAAATGAATATAAAAGTCCTAAAAAAAATTTTAAGTGCTTTTCATGTCTACACGTTACTTCTTTGAAGTCTCGCGTATATCTATCAACCGTAGGTTTTTTTTCGTTAGTCATGGTATCCCATGCGCTTCTGGTTTACTCAAAAACTATTTCTCATATATATACCCGTTATATTAAAATTTTCATTTGATTGTAATCCTGCGTCAGATGGTGATCGAGATTTGTTTATCCGGCGCGGAGCGTTGGGATCTCATAATACGGCTTGACGAGCGCCGTGTGCTACAGATGTGCTGATCGGGGATATTCATAAATCTGTTGCGTGGAGGAAAGCTCTCTTTGATCGGTGGCATTAATATGTTTTTGATTTGGCGTCGGGACAGGCCGCAGACCGACGTCGATTGCGTCAGCGCTCCGTGACATCTCGCGGAAACCACCATCCCGACTGGAACTTATACTATTGGCCAATTGATTTGTCGACACGCGACTATCAGGAAAATGTCCACAAATTCGGTTAACGCGACTCGACGTTGACATGTTGCGTGAAAACCAGGATTTACGTTACGGGCGAGAGAAAACATATTTTAAATTATAATCGCCTGAACATTTTATTACAGACGTATATCACCTACAAATAAATCGTTCTGATTGAAATATCCTAGGTCACATTAACGGAGGGTGCCAAAAATCCACAGAATGTCCAAACTTTTAATGTTGGGATCACGCTGTGCGAGTGACAGGGAATTACGTCTTATAAACCTTTAAAAAAAGTCTGATTCACCGGAGACATTTTCGTTCGATACGGAAATATCTGGCGTGCGAATTTAGGCGTCCTTGCGTACAAATTTAAAGCAAGCAAAGGACAATAATACCGAGTACATACAGCGGTCGAGCGAAGTTGGGTACGTGTGACTCACAAGAGTTAAAAGTGGTCTCTTCACATTTTTTATCGTTATTGGTGAAATGTTTGACAAGATATGATTTGATACAAGATTTTGGTGTTTTAGTTGCAAAAATAGGACGAACAATATTTCCAAGAAAAATGCTAAATCGCCGAATGAAAGCGCTGTATAATGTAAGTGTTCGGATGTTAGAGCCACGTAGTAAAGAGGGCAGTTTACAATATCGTGCCAACTTCCACGTAGTTGTGTACTAGATCTGGAGCGGTCACCGTTAATGTACTGAGCGTGATCCTAGCCAGATCACATCAAAGATTGCCCCTCTCCGATACGAACCAGAAACACAATCCACGACACCAGCGACAAGCTCCATAAGTTTGTAGTAGTACTGCTAAACTCCGAAATCTACTTCTGTACTTAAAATTAGGAATTTGTACAATCGTTTACGTGTAAAACAATAAGTACTTTAAAGAAACTTCAAGATGAATAACGTAAAAATAATGTGAAAGATAAGAACAAGGTAAACTAACAAGACGTTACTATCGGTGACAGCGGAATTCCCGTGGAACATGAAGTAAGAAAACTTGAAGAATGTTGTTGTGGTGCGGTTTACTACGCGTGTGGGCGCCCGTCGGAAGTGGATTAGATACAGAATTATAGCCATGACGTCGTTAGGAAGGGCACTTTATTGCGAATCATGACACAATCACTCTATAATATAACTTTCCGCTCCAGCTTGGTGGATAAAAACAAACGAGACGGTCTTTCGAAACACGATGAAAGATTTCTGAAGCTTGGACTAACTTGTGATTGACGAGTCAATTTTGAAATTGCTGTAGCTAACGACTACATGTCGTTCGAGAAATGAGAAATTTGTGCCAAGGAGAAGGTGTTTCTTGCAGTTAGAATAGGAAATGAAAATAGGAATGCAATTTTGAACAAGACGGTGATAGTAGCCTTAAGGTTGGTATCTTAAATGTATATTTATTTATAATGATCCTACAGACGAATTATGAGTTGTAATAGAGTATGATTGAGAAAGCGTAATGTAGAAAGTGTGTAGAACGGTAGCGGCAGTAGGAAGTAATACAAAAGTTATTGGCAAAGGTGGCGTTGTGAAATAGCGCGGGTGAGTCATGCGTGTATTTCGGAGGAGCGCTCCCAAACGAACAGCCGCTGCGAGCTACCAAACGCCACATCTCACACACTCTGCGGATGTTTTTTTTTACTTTTCATTAAACTGAGTAGGTACTCGACATTTGTTGATAGGTTGTTTAAAAACCGAGCATTTTCTACTCTAGTGTGGTGCAAATTGGGTAAAACTTTAATTGAAAGGCGAGGTAGACAGAAATTAATTATCTTGAGTGGTTACATGTAAGCCATTTTAGTAAGATAAAAATTATCAGAAAGAAACGGAAAATAGATCTAATTGTTTCCGATAAATGCACTAGAACATGGTGACGACGATCAGTAACAAGATAACACGACACGAGGTCGTATGTAAAGCTGTGTAACGATTTTGCGTAAACGTAAGCGCAAGACGCGTGCGGCGGCCGGGGTATGACGCAGGCGCGAGCCCCGACCTACTTATGTCGTCGAAAAAATCAGCAGATGTTCAACTTTGCGGCGAGATATATCGAGCGGAGCAAAATGTGTTGTTCCGAATAGAAATAAACTTGTCACATATTTTGATTGTATCTAGAGCGGGCAGCGGTTAGTCATGTGCGATGCATGCCAACGGCCCGGCCGCTACACCACGGCTATAAAGGCAATCGCTCTCCAGACTGAATCACAAGCGCCGTCTGCAAAATGTCTCCAGCGCCATTATTTACGCCCCCGCATCTAAAGGACTACCATAATCTAGTAGGTACAGTAATACCCCGCTTTACGCGAGGGTTGCGTTTCGGACAAAATAAAACGGGGTTGTTCTTTTTTTGTGTGGCCCGTCTGGTGCTGTAGTTTATTGGTCGCCCAAGGATCTCTATATTGACCTAACGACTGCTACCAGGGATAGAACGGGGTATGACCGAACAAAAAGCTAAATATTGTAACGAATGTGCAATTCGAATGAACCCATCGTTTCTAAAACTTTTATCTTCGTCTCCAAACTCAAGCTCTTATACTCTTCTCTCTTAGCCGATGGCGTCATTATTGTCGGGATATTACTGTACTATACTATAGAAGAAAAGGAACTGACAATAATAAACCTTTATCTCACTCACGCTGCAACGCGTTATACATGTAATAACTACTTTACTTTTTAACTGCGCTGATCAGTAACAGATTGCAGGCGTCTTTTATCTAAACACAAATATCCACTGTAAAATTTGTCTGTGACAATTTCTTGGCATGGCAACGCATACGCAATTGATGATAAATAAAATGTTCCATTCAAATAAATCATGGCGATACGACAAGTTATCATAAAAGAAATTCTATAAGTAGATTGTAATCGGGCCTTGGGGTAATGAATCACAAGGTTGCAGGTGTAGGAAAATGGAGCTACAATTTTGCCATTTTTGTACATACAGTGTCCAAACAAACGTCCCCCTTAAATCGTCGCATGTCTACCTTTTTAATATGAATATAAGTCATAGATTTCAAGTGTCCATTTTTACACGAACTACAGCCTTATTTGCTGCGTGATTGACAGTCAATACCTTGTATGCAATTTTTTTCAGTAAGAACAGAAAAGTGTGCTGTAAAACATAACATAAGCACATGCTGATTGTAGTTAGCCACATTGGGCTGCAAAATTACTAAAAACTTTTGCTTTAACAGTAATTTATTATATGTAAAAATTCGTAAAGGCCTAGTCCGATATAAGCGATATTCGCTACTGCTGTGGGTAGCGATAAATACCGCGCAGTATCTGGCTGGGTACGAAACAGAGACACCGCGGTATACCGCCCAGGTCAGCGATATCGATGGTAAATTCATTCCCTGCGCGCACCCCGCAAGTCAATTAGTTACGATTAGTCGACATAATGGAAGAACTCATGTGCGATCATGATGCCGAAACAGTCAAATGATAAATTTATTGGTTCACACGTTACGTGCGGTTATAGTATGGTCTTAATGACTGATGGCACAGGAATGACTGTCTAGACGGGTGAAAGTAAGGAATATTTCGGTATCTCTAGCCGTAGCTATATCCACTTAGGTTTGAACAGTAACAACACCGCATACCCACATCGGTAGCGCGTATCGTGTATATCTGAATAGGCCTTAATGCAGGTGCACCTGTGCAAGTATAATCAGGTACACAGCAATATGTGTGGCGAAGGGCAAGCCATAAACGCTTGCAAATCACATAACACAGATATTTTCGAATCTTCAAAGAGTGTTGTTTATTATCGCCGCTTTGAGATCGCGTACAACAAAAGAGTTAACATTGGAAACAAATTTAGAGCAGCCGTAATTTTGGACAGCAGCCGAGTGGTATGTGTTGCCATACGCGGCACGGCTGGGCCCGATGTGATTTCACTACGATAACATGACTGTGTTTTAGTAAACAACTACAAACATACATGTAAACATCTAGTCGTCGTAATTTGTGCAAGGAGTAGAAGTTTGATTTATTACAACCGCAAGAAATTAAAAATCTTATAATTGCAGGAATCGTATATTTTACATGAGCAGTAAATTTATCGCTATAAAAACCATTTTGAAAATCGACTACAAAAAAAGAAGCGTTGTTATTAAAAAGTGTCAAAAAATTATGAAACAGACGAGATAAACACCCGTAGCAATTGACGCGTAGCATATAACTCGTGCTACGAAAAAACCAATTTATCAAACCGTCTACATTGTTTATATCGCAGTACTGCGCATTAAACAATTAAGAACGAGTGACTCATAAGGGTAGTCAGGAATAGCTTCAAATGCCCGGGTTACACGGGGCTAATTTTTCAAGTCAGGTTTAAACTGGCTTGGCACAACTTTATTGCGTATATTACGAACAAAGAACACCATTAAAGTAAAACAGTTTAGCAGCAGTAGAGCTCATTGTGAAAGAGTTCGCCCAGGGAAGTACTGCCTCTTTACCTATTTCTGCCGCCAAGCATTAATGTGAACATTACTGTATTACGGTTTCGAAGGGTAAGGGTGAAATTCTAGGCACATGCGACTTGTCAACTTATATATCAGGATGATGAGCGCAGTGGGAGTGCCCCTGAGGTCTTTGAGGTTTAATGCTCTGAGCGGTACGGCAACTGTCATGAACAGGCGTGTTACTTAACACCAGGCGCACTACTTGTTCGTCGTGTCACTTGATATTATAAAAAAAAGGTTGCTATACATAGATATTTAGACGATTTCGATGGCATGAGATCCCAGGTTACGATTTCGGTAAGACCAGTTTGGGAAATAAACGCACTATTATTATTTTTTCAGGCACATTATTATTTTTCTGTGAGTTACAAGTGAAGTTGTTTTTTAAATTTGAATATTAGCGTTCCATAGAAATTCTTTCTCGCGATATACCTATGAAAAAAAAAGGATAAATAATCTTTAATTTTAAGATTTTACCTTGCGTGTTCTGTAACTTGTTATTAATATTTGATATAAACAGTTTTAATTTTTTTTTTACATCTTTAACACTGACATTAACTAAAAGGTGCGCAGGCACAACTTGCTCATAAAAACCCATTTCTATTAAATTATCCATGTTTGCCGTGGTAGCCTAATAGTTTGACCTACGCCTTTCAAGCAGAAACCCTGCTTCTCGGAGTTTATGTGTAAAAATTAATTAGAAATTTACCATGAGCTATTTGGCGAAGGAAAACATCGTGTTGACACTTGCGCGTCGAAGAATGTGTGAAGTCTACAGCCCGCATTTTGCCAGCGTGGCGGACTATGGCCTAAACCCTCGCCTGAGAGGAGACATGTGCCCGGTAGTGGGACGTATAAATGGTAGTGACAATTTATATTTGTTAGGTTACTAAACTTAAAAACTTTCTGCACTATGGCAGTTTTTGTTAGCGTGCTTGTTAGTACAATCATAATATTCTGACTTGAAAAGCTAGCCTCGTGTAAACCGAGCATTATGTATGCCATTAAAATTAGACGGGGGAATTATAGCAGTATCAATATCGGTTAGGCTTATTACGGACGAAGACTATTATACTGATTTTTTTAATGCATGATAGTAAATAGATAATATAATATATATAGAAAATAGATATAAGTTTAAGGAAATTAACATTCTTACACTAGCCTCACAGTACATTTATGAAAATGTAATTTATGTTAAAAAGAATAGCAATTTCTTTATGAAAAATAGTGACAGACATAACATTAATACGAGGAATATAAATAAACTAGCTTTTCTTGATAGTCGTCTTCACAAAATCAAAAAATCATTTAAGGGGCAATGTATACGCTTCTATAACAAGATTCCGGTTGATATACAAAATTTCTGCGTACTTGGATGACAAAAATCCTTGGTAGTAACCCGTTTAGCTCATGGACGTAGTCTCGATCTCTGATGTTTCAAATAAAAAAAAATATTGTAAATGTTATTTACAAAGAGCAACCCCTAGAGTTTCTTGCTCATTCTTCTCAGGGGAATCTGCCTTACGAACGAGCGGTAGAGTTTAACCATTGTGACGATTTCAAGTGTAATAATGCTTACCAATGAAATAAAGATTGAAATGATATAAAGAGTGGCAACCAAATTAGCTTGATTTACGGGAATCTATTGTTATCAGTCCGTAGACAACATAAATTAATGCTCACTGTGCAAAAATGAAAGTAACCATTGAAATTACAAAGTTACAAACGTTAAATACCTCTCCTGTGAAATTTGATTTGGTGTAGATACGCGCTTTTTACCAATATTACATACGCGACCAAATGTGACATTTTACGAGTATAAACAAGTTACGTCCTAATTAAGTATAAACAAGTTACACCATGTAACACGATTTTTGATTCTGGGTTATGAATATCATTTTATAATTGTTTTTAAAATAAAAACGAAAAAAAACTTTGATTTTCTGATCAGGACAACGAAAATATGAAATTTGCATATCATTAACGAAACATAGGTACAAATTTTCGGGTTTTTCATTATTTAAAGACAAAACATTCTATTTCGAATCAATTCAGCATAAATTTTAATCAAAATTCTGCAAAATTATTGGCAAAGAACCTAGAAATGTGTTGTTAGCCTCAGTGGTCCAACGGTTACCACACTGATCTTCCACGCAGGTCCCGGGTTCGATTTTTGCGCGGGGAGAAATATTTGTATAGCCTATTTTATTTCTCTCGTGAATTTGGGTGTAGTTTGTGGTTGTGTGTACATGGCAACCGCCAGGGTTTCCCTGGTGTGGAGCTATGTAAATACCACTGTACCAGCCGCAAAAGCAAGTTTCACGGGTATCGTTACTCTTTTTTACATACTTGCTACAAAATTCATTTTTATGACACCAAGTGACAAGGAGAACAAATCGCGCGTCTGGTCAATGGTCAAGCCATAACAGCTGCAGTGCCACTCCGCCCGTCACTTTGAGACATATTGACAACTCCCATGTGCCTGTAATTTCGCCAGCACCCTTCAAAGCCGGATCAATAAAACAGAAACTAACACCGTCAAACCAATAACAGAACTGTTTTCAAAATTTATTAGTTATTTAGTTAATTAAAATGTACTAATTTCGTTCACAGAATCTTTAAACCTCTCTCTTGAAAAGTTGTCATTTTGCAGATGAGAATTCTATACAGTGATTATCTTATTTGTTCTTTTAGAATATTGTAGTATCATTTCTAATAAGAAAAGGTCACAGCGATGATTGCGATCCGAGATTGAATTATTTGTTTGTCGCTTAGAAGCCGTCAGCTGTACTAGGTCTCGAAGCAGAGTGTTCTGGCAGTGTTCCGATTAGCGAGATGACTGTGTAATTGTTTACATCGCTTGTCGACCGCCGCATAAAATAATTAGCCGTGATTCATAGCACCTAAACCGTCACTGGCGCGATATCGGCAACCGCTACTCGAGCTTTTGGCATTGCCTTTTGACAGCCTATTATTTAACTGTACGCGGTACTAAAGCCGATTATAAAACCTAAGACGCCATTGCTTTAAGATATTATTGATTTAGTGGTGTAATCTAATAAAAATCTAATAAATTAAAGCCAGGCGAGAACGTGCATTAGCATCCTATATTTTTAAATTGAAGCAAATAGGCATGTGTGTTCCGGACGGATACGTGTGGCGTCGGCGACGGCATCATCTGCTAGAGGACCAACTTGCTGAACAAGGCGCCGTTGACACAAGCGCTTCGCATTCTCAATTTGGTGGCCAATAACGTAGACGTATTCTTATGCTCTTTGAGTGAACTCACAATGGTAACTTAGTTTGTAATATGTTATGAAAATATATATATTAGTTTAGTTAGGGGCAGATATTTCATATGTAGCTTACTATCGCATTAGGTAAAATCGTGTAATGATAGTTTATAAGTATTGATAAAATAAATAAATAAATATAACTGATAAAAAAAAAACATTAAATTTGTGCTTAAAAAATATATGCTACAAAAGTTATAGCATAATTGATTAGTCAATATTTAATTAATTATGTTATATATAATATTATTAATGAAATGATTACTAATTAGTTTAACTGTTTTTAATGAAATACCCACTTATTTTTTTATATTAATTATTAGTATAGCTTATTTTTTTAATATATAGAAATTTTGTATCTTGTTAGAGATGAACTCACCAGTATTGACTCAAACCAGTTATGGTTTTTACAATACTGTATGTACTTGATAATGCTGTTGAAATGTGTGTTACATAAATGAAATTAAATGAAAAAAAGTACAACTCTAGCCTCCTTGTTATGACTAACGTATTTGCGTTTCGGTAACTTGCGAGATATTGGCACTTGAAGTTTTATTGTCACTTTACAATAAAAGTGAAACTAAATAAGATATTGAAAAACCGATTAGAGGGGGTTGTAGTTCTTGTTTCGCTGATCCCAGTTGTGTTAATAACTCAATTTCGCTAAAAATGGCGATTACGATAGTTATGACAAGGAGGGTAGCATTTCTTGTGATACAAATGTTTTCAAGAGGTAGAAGTATCGGAACGAACAAGTTATGCGCCTGTTGGAAAGCGACACACCTACCCATAACAGTTTTGCCATTGGGCATTGCCACTGCGCCCGTCACCTTTTAAATTTATTCATCCTTTCAATTACTTTTTTTACACACATAATAAGGTTCACCCAAACTTCACGAAAGTTTATCGGGAGAGTTTGGTTGCTACGCTTAAAATTACAGTCACATAAACATATGTATAAACATTACATTCAGTTACCAGCATTAAAGTTTTTCAATATTTACCCACGTTGTTTGTATCTAACGAATATTTTATTTAGGAAATGAAACTATTTTTCCGGATTTAAATCGCGTATAATTGTTTTTCCAAACAAACCGACGTTTCGGGCCCTTTACAGGTCCCATGGTCAAGGTGGACTGTTTTATTATTTCCTTTTTAACAGAATTTTTACTACCTTTAATGTTTTTTAAGTGTACCGGAAGACAGTTAAACAGTAATAATAACGCACACACTCAACATAGTCCCGCACTGGGAAACACTGTGTCGCGGGTGCCATGGACATACATGTAGACAAACACAAACTACACCCAAACTCACGAGAGAAATAAATGTCGTCCATAGAAATATTTCACCCGGCCCGAGAATCGAACCTGGGACCTCTGTGTGGCAGTCCGGCGCGGTAACCGTTCGGCCACGGAGGCAGTTAAACAATGTTGGACTTAAATAGTACTAAGTTCTTTTACCTTATACGTTATTTGTTTTAAAACTTTCATAGCTGCCCATTATTGCTTGTACTTTGAGACATAAGCTGACAAGTCCCATGTGCCTGTAATTTCACCAACACCCTTCAAAACCGGAACGCATTTATGCTCACATCATTACTTGGCGGCAGAAATGGCAGTACTTCCCTGGACGAGTCCTTTCACAAGGAACTGTACTGCTACAATATGTGGTGCTAAGGCCGATTATAAACATAGGAAGTGTGTGGGCTTCATAAGCACTTTCGCCGCATTGTTGTAATATACAGCCATCGCGCAGTTTCATTCTTTATCATCATCAACGCGTTTACCCACGGACCCACGGCCTCCGCTTGAAAGGCGGTAGGTAAATAAAATCATTAGGCAACCACGGCTCATCGCGCAGGGCACTCATTCAAATCATCAATCTATCAAAACGTATCATTATTAGTAATCATAATAAAATTCCTTCACAGTAATCAAACTATAATTTTATAAGATCACGTAAACACCGTACAAAGTGATTGCGGTAAGACGCTATTTATTGATTTAGTGGTTGTGTACCATTTCGCCATAGCGTTTTACTTTTATCGGAATTACATCTATGTTTGGCAAATCTGTTAACGGAAAGTAGGTGAAATTCAATAAACCGGATTCATCCCCTAATATGCCACCCTTAGAGGTGGGATATTTACCTCAAATTTGAATGGGATCACCGAGGTCCCCCCTTTCCAACAAAAAAAGAATCATCGAAATCAGTTCACAAACAAAAATAGTAATTGTGTAACATACACAAACAAAAAAAGAGTCGAATTAAGAAACTCATTCTTTTTTTGAAGTCGGTTAAAAACTGGTGATTGTATATCTCATACTCTTTATGATAATAGGTGCTTTGTAGTTTTTTTATGTTTGCGGTCGGATGGGAAAACGGAGCAACAAAAAAAAACTAAATAGTTTTGAAGTGATGAATCGAAATGATTCAACCTATCCGTTATTATTATAATACGAAAATGAACATTTTTTCTAACACGCTTAAAGTACATTATTTGCAATGAGTCGTTAGAATATAAACAAGTAAAAATTGACGTTTTTTTTACGATAGGTACCAAGTGTTAAGCGAAACGCCTGTCCATTGCTGTTGCAGTGTCAATCAGAGCTAACGTAAAGATTTAAGGGACACTGCCACTGCGCCTGTCACTCTGAGATATAAGTTGATAAGTCCCTTGTGCCTGTCATTTCATCAGCACCCTTATCCTTCAAAACAGAAATACAGTAATGCTCACATTACTACTTGGCGGAAGAAATGTTTAAGGTGGCAGTACTTCCCTGGACGAACCCTTTCACAAGGAGATCCACTGCTACGTCGTCTTGTAGTTTAACGAAGTTCTTAACTTGAACAGTAGTGACAAAATTGTAGTTAAATAAAGACCTTAAAGTTTAGGTAATCAAAATTAAAAAGTATTGGAAAAGAAATGGCGCAATTGCTTTTTCAAATAAACAAAAGTTTCGCCGTCAATCTGTCAGTCAGTCAGTCAACCGTGACCATGGGACCAGCGAAAGGCCCTAAACGTTGGTTTTGTTTGAAAAAACAAGTACACGCGGTTTAGATCCGAGAAAAAATAGTTTTTTTTTTCAAATCGCTTCTTACATGTTTTGGGGATTCCCAAAACCCAAAAAATTCGACAACTAAAAAGGTATCTTTCAAGCCTGAACGCGTTAAAGTACTTACTCATGAAAACGTCAACGATCACTTGTAGTTTCTCGTAATCGGGTTGTACAGTTATGGAAACTTGAACCGAACAGTCCGTTTGCGGCATCTCACTGCACTATAATATCATCGGAAGCGTCCATGAGCACGCCACGTGGTCCACATTTGTGAGGCTTGGCAACTTTTGTGGTTATCAAATCGTGCGAGATACAGAGCACGAACGTTCGCGCGGCCGCGGCGCGTCGTTGCATCGGAGTGCAGCGTCGCATGCACAGCCCGCCGAGACTGTACGACGTCCCAAACCTCCCCGATAACCTTAAATTAGATTAATTGTATCGTCTGATTCATGCACGCACACTGATATATCCCCGCTGACATCTGAATAATGGCTAAGCTTAAATTAACAATCGCCGCTCGCGGTTGATGAATGGCTATCACGATTTTTGTCTTATAGGCGATTATTCCACGGCTGCATATCTGCCTGGTGTCAATGCACGAATGTTTTGAAACATTCTGGCTAAAAATATGCTCGCATCTAGAGATGAATGCTGTAAGGAATTGTATTTTTGGTAACATGTTTCGAAAGCGTTACAAAGTCGCTGAGGATTATAGTAGAGATAATTCTTTTCGAGGTGAATAGATTTCGGGTTCAATAAAATCGTTATACCTACTGTACGTACAGCTAAAACATAATGCATACATAGTAATATTTATTACTTCATTTTTTAATCTACAACACCCGTTGTAGATTAGAAATCATCATACTATACTATAAAAATTATTGTTCCTATCGCGAGAAGTTCAAAGATTCGCGAGTCATTGTCGCTATCAAAATCGTATGATCTAACTCTCTTAGAAGTTCCGCAAACAGGATGCCGTCATGCAACCAAGCGTTCCCGCGTTCACTCCTTTTTGTTGTAGCCCATACATTGATAGATGCGATCGGAACGCCCGCAAGATGCGTCACACCCTCAGACGCAATACAAAGAATCCCGATCACGAACGCGGAACGCTCGAGAGCTCGATCGCGTCATATCTTCGCTGGTGTGCGCAAATTACCATCAATCAATTGACGTCCTAAAGATCTCCATCCAACATCCAGGTCATTCATGAAATTGAGCCAGTTTACAAATGACAGGTCCATCAAAAATTTTAACTGATATCAAATTTCCTACACGAATAAAAAATAACACTATCGAAAATCAAGACGTCTCGATTAAAAACGTGGTATAACATTTTTATTCAATGTCGTGTATCCAAGCGCAATAGATCAAATAGAAATGCGTTGAAGTTCGAGCTGTAAAATTTCACACTAACTGATTTAAAAAACTCGACGTAAATTTGGTTAATCGTTATCGAGAATCGATGAAACCGGCGCTCTGCGTTCAAAGCGGCGTTACTGTCTAAAAATCAACACATTTGTTTATTTGAGCTGCGTAGGCACGTGCGGTGCCCGCCATTGCCTGCCTCCGGCGGCGGCTCCGCGGCACCATGAAAATATTACGACTTATTTACTTTACCGCGATTCTGCTCTTAACACGTGACGTTTGACGGTCATGACTCAGCAGAACTCATTTACGTAATTAAAAAGTTCTATAAATCACTTTGGCATTTATGCCGCGGAGTAAACTGCTTCAAAACTTCAGATGAAAATATGTGGAATTGTAATCGTCACGTTTCTACTTGGCTACTGAAAGGAATATGTCGATCAACGTCTGACGTCATAGATTGAGAGATCATATTTCATAGTTCATAACAAACATCGGTGATGATACGTGGTAATTTTCCAACAAATTCGTCGCATGTGGGCCTCGTTTGTCTGCCGGTGCCGGCGGAAGTGAAGAGTAAACAGAAGACGGCCCGTCTAGCCAACTGCGTGCCGCCGGCGAACGTCGGCGGGACAACCTTCCATCGCACGCGTCTCTATATCTCGCCATAATTAGTAAAAACAAACAGCCGCAAAATTAACGAAAAGTCTTCCAGACGCCTAGCAACAATGACTTTAGACAGTTGAAGCTTTCAGATTCCAAGAAAAACACAATGATTTGTAGGAATAAAACACTAATTGGAAACTGCAAGTGATAGAATCTAGACGTTAAATGTAAATAGCAGTGGTGCGCTTCTTAGAATTAGTCAACCGCTCGAGGAAAAAGTGAATATCGGTAGAACCTATTTGAACAATTTACGAAATCAGCCATCAGACACGACGATGGATAGCCGGCAAAACAAAGATGTGGGGACATTTGCGCTCTTCCAGCTGAAGATGTTCCATTTGTTGACGCATTGTATACATGACAAGCTAACACATTGGCGACTTCCTGGAATCGATGGCGAGAATACAACGAGGAACTGATGGCGTGGACCAACCCCGTTACCGATCTAACAATACTTCGTGTTGCGATCGGTCGTTGGTCCCTCCACCCGGTTCCTAGAAGGTAAGCGGACACAGTCTAAAATAGTCCCGGCCTCTTCCGAGAAGCATGAGTCATGCCGGGACGGGTCACGCTATAGCGTACATATTTATATATGCTACGGGTATAAATGCATCTAAACTTTAAAATGGACGGCAAAGCCGGAAGACGTTACATGGATGAAGCTGTAGCAGATTTTTAGCAGCGCTGTAAATTACTCTACTATTTCACAGAGTTATAGATCTTTTAATCTTCCATGACTATTGTTTGATAGTAAAGTCTGTGTGGAATTTTGTTCGCACTTATTTATTGTGTCAAGACTCAAGATAAACAAACGACTCCGTTTTGCTTTTCTCCGACCAACGTGCACTTTTCGACGACCACGTGTCAGTGGTACGCCTGGTGGTAAGCTACACGCCAGTCCATTACAGTTGCAATGCCACTCAGAGCTTTAAATCGCAAAGAACTGAAGTGCACTTCCACTGCGCCCGTCACCTTGAGACATTATTTGACAAATCCCATGTGCCTGTAATTTCACCAGCAACCTTACCCTTCAAAAACCGAAACGTAGTAATGCTAACATTAATGCTTGGCGACAGAAATAGGTCAGGTGGCAGTACTTACCTGGACGAAATCTTTCACAAGGACTTTCTACTGTTACTAAAATATATTGTTGTATATTTTTATTAACATTGCGTATGGTCTCCATTAACACAACTTTATTTTTTTTTGTATATGAGTTGTATACAAATATACAAGATAATTTGTAAAATACTTACAACTGTGTAGGGTTACATTACTGACCTCATGAACAACAACTTTTTAATCGACTCCAAAAACAGGAGGTTCTCAATTCGACTGTGTATATGTGTATATGTATGTGTATATGTACGTTACGCGATAACTCCGCCATTTGTGAACCGATTTTGATGACTCTTTTTTTGTTGGAAAGAGGGTACCTCAGTAGTGGTCCCATTTAAATTTGAAGAAAATATTCAACCTCTAAGGGTGGTAAACTAGGGGATGAATAACTTTTGAGGTCGGTTTTTTTAGTACTCTGCACTGAGGTCATGTTCCATGACTTCGACAAAACATGATAAATTTACCAAAAACAAACTTTTAAGACTAATATTTTCATAGATTTCTCATAGATGGCGCTGCGGCAAAAAGTCGTTAAAACCAGATACAAAAGATACAGAGAAAATTCGTGAGGCCCGCTGGTTCGTTCCGCGGCTTAGTTGGCATAGCGTCTGGGGGGTCTAGTCCCGTTCTCCGTTCGATATCCGTCCGAAACAATTACTGTCAAATAGGCTTCATTCACATCATGCCCCTGTTTTAATTTTGTCGAATATTACCTATTTGACATTATTGTTTTGGACAGATGTCGGACAGAGAACGAGAGTAGACCCCCTGACACGGTTAGCTAGAAGACATTGGTTCGAATCCAGCCGGATCGAGGGAATTTTTTTTAGTGTTCGATCTTTGTATTAATAATTACAGGTTCCCAACCTTTTTGGCTCCCTGCCCATTTAAGCAAGATAAAAAAATTTCAACGCCCACCATAATTTAACACAAAAAGTCACAAGAAAAAAAAAATTATGTAGTGTAGTTTATATAGATAAGTCAGGTTTTTTTTTTCAAATTTCAATTTCAAAATCCAAATTCCATTATTTGTCACACACAAAAAAACATACAAATGAATAATCTAACACATAATAGTAACTAAAAACACAAAACTATATCTATGGTTACAGATGTATGGCGAGGATTCTGAGTTCAGTATATGCTGTACAAACTTAGTTTGCACAGCACTGATTTTCAGCCAGAACCTCCCTTACAGGAGTTACTGTCTCAAGTTTGTGTAACAGGCAATTTATGGAACAAAATTAGTAGAGACCTTGAATTAAGCTATTTGAGGAGTGCGAAAGAAGAAAATAAAATAAAAATAATAATTTATACAATACATACCGACAGCGACTGTCAAGTTTAAATTTCGTTAGATGGTAAAAAGTGGAATAAAAAAAAGAAAAGTGATCCTAAACGAAACTTACAAAATAGGTACGTCTAAAATTTACAACATATTTTGATGACCCTAGGGTGATTCAGCATCTTCCTTTTGAGCAGTTAAAAATATTTTTTTCAGTGGCGGTAGCACCCCTTGGACAGCATTAACAGCCCCCATTTGCTTTCCCTATCGACCCCCTAGGACTCGTCGGCGTCCACTGACCATTTTGAGAAACTATGGTTCAGAGCAATCTATTTAAATATTTTTATTTTTCTACGAAAGTAAAATCTGATTTAAAATAAAATCTGATTTAAATCCGGAAAAATAGTTTCATTCCTATGATTTATTAAAAGTCATGGAATTCAGTTGTTGTTCGTGACGTTAGTAATACAGTCATGTAAGGTTGTTAGTACAAAGTTACAAATAATCCAGTGTAATAGCAACAATAGGAAAAAAGAATATAAATATTTTTTATTAAAAAAAAAAGGAACCGACTTCAAACTTTGCTTATATGTGCATACAAATACAACTAAAAAGGAAACAATCGGTTACCGAAAAGTGCGCGGAACCGGATTCATCCCCTCGTTTACCACCCTAAGAGTTGGTATATTTCTTCAAATTTAAATGGGACCAATACTGAGGTACCCTCTTTCTAACAAAAAATAAGAATAATCAAAATCGGTTCACAAATTAATGCTGGAGTAATCAACATACACATAAAAAATAGTCTAATTGAGAACCTCCTCTTTTTTATGAAGTCGGTTAGAAATAGCAAATCTTTTATTGTATCGATAAGGAAGCTTAAGCGATTTTCCTCAACAGCTTCGAAGATACTGAAAATTTTCAGAACGGGGAACTATTCTGGGGCAATAGTTCATTCATCACCGGGGCGTGACAAATTGCACAAACGTTTTAACGGCAACAGTTACTTCGCAATTCATCTTACATCCAGTTAATCACGTGTGGCGAAGCGACGCACACTTATTGACAATTTACTGTTTGTAAATTAAACATCGTATAGCTTTTTAGAACTGTAAACACAAACAACATACAAGATGCCTCTTCATGAATTATTTGAAGGACCCAATATCATAAGGAGGGAATACATTCGCTGAAAGGGAGTTCTATTTGTCGGCTGTGCGACAGAGAAAGGTGCCACTAAACCTTTTAGTTAGCAATGTAATACGGAAAGTTGTAAATCGGTGTCTTTAGAGGCCAGCACGCGTCCTTCCGAGCAGGAAAGGTGGGACAAGGTTGAATTCTTGAGAGTACTCGCCATCGATAAGTCCGATTTGAAAGAGAAAGAAAGGATACACAAAATACATGCCGTCAGACTTTGGCACGCACTTCCTATTACTATAGTAGAATAGTTCTTAGAATAAGAATATGCTATTATTGTTCATGAAAGAACACCGTTGGCTATTTTCATAATAAGAGTTAAGGTGCATTATTTATTCAATATTCCATCCATTTCACATGTATTATATTATGAAATTATGTATATAAGTATTTATATCGTTTATAATGGAGATGGGTTAAAACTCAATCAACCCGGCCGGGTTTTAACCGGGTTTTCATCTCAAGGGTTTAATCCATTTCTGCCCAAAATCGTGGGTGGAAACGGCGAACAAGGAATTTGGTATAATTCCATACTTTTTATAAATTTGGATATAAAAACACCACTCCACACAATAAATAACCAATGCATATTACGAATTGTTTTCGACGAAAATCGATTCAATTGTCAATTTATTTAAATGCGATTTTCAGGCGAATCAATTCAAAAGAAAGGCAAATTGAATCGTCGAGATCAGAAAGCAAAAAACATTTTGTAATAATATCTTCAATTTGAACAAAATTCGATTTACAACAAATATTCAGTTGTAAATAGGTTTTGCTTTCGATTTTGGGCATTAATGGCTTTTAACCCGATTTAAACCCGGGTAAAAAAGGAGCGATTCTAGTTTATAATAAAAGGAGTCTAGTCAGGAGTCTAGTTTATAATAATTTAATATTATTGGTGTTATTTTTGTATTACATAAGTTTTTGTTTTGTAGCGCACGTAAGCCCGTTATTTAGAAATAAGCAGAATCTATTTTTTATTTTATAATAGGAAGTGACGGGACGAACAAGTCGTGCGCCTGATGGCTAGCTACACGCCTGTCCATAATAGTTGCAGTGCCACTCAGATCTGAGGGGCACTGCCACTGCGCCTGTCACCCCGAGACATAAGTTGACAAGTAGCTGTGCCTGTAATTTCACCAGCACCCTTTACCCTTCAAAACCGGAACACAGTCATGCTGACATTACTGCTTGGCGGCAAAAATAGGTAAGATGGCAGTACTACCCTGGATGAACTCTTTCACAAGTAAATGTGATTGTGTGTGTGTAACCGAAAAAAAAAAACCGATGAGATCACGGTATTACCAGAAAATTATGTATATTTGAAAAAAAAAAGTAATGGCAATAGAAATAAGTATCGTAACGGCCATTAATTTACCTGCTGTAACATTAAATCGTTCACGCTCAGCTATCCGTTAGTGATTGCGGCGTTTCTCAAAAACTGTTAACCTGAATTCAACGGCGGTGTCCAAAGTTTTGGCAACCAATATCGTGTTTAATAGATTATGTGTACTTTGAACTACGGTCCATGAAATACATTTAAGTTGGTACGGCGTATAAATAGCAAAGAAATGCCTATGTATGTATGTCTAGCGCGGGAACTGGATCAAAAAGGGATTTGAAAATTAGTAGAGATCCTTTACTCCAGGGTTAACATTTCAAATTAATATAAAAATTGGTATACAATATGTTATGAGTAAATACAGTGCACGTGATCTTTTTGAATTTTCGCGCCCTTTGACCGGTATCCATTACAGGAGCGAGCGAGACGCGCGTCAATGCAACCCGCGAGTCTTTCTTATTTTATTTATGAAAAATGTTGCAGTAAGAATACTTATTACTCTAAACTTGGTGGCACAACAAAAACCTGCGTAGGTTTATCCGTGCGCAGCAAGAAGTTCATCTTTTCGGAAAGGGTTCGTAGGCTCTTTGAAATTTTGAGAGGGGTTCATGACCAGAAAAATATTAATAAACCCTGCTCTACTCAGATGATAAGTTTTAAGTAACAGAGCGAACAAGTCGTGCGCCTTGTGGTAAGCGACACGCCTGACGGTAACAGATGCAATGCTTTAAATTACAAAGATCTGATGGGCATTGCCCCTGCGCCTGTCACCCTGAGACATAAGTCGACAAGTCCCATGTGCCTATAATGTCATCACCTATTTTACCCTTCAAAACCGGAACGCTGTAATGCTCAAAGTACTGCATGGCGGCCGAAAAAGTAAGGTGGCAGTAGTTCCCTGGACGTACGTGGAAGTACTTCACAAGAAGCTCTACTGCTACTAGCCGCGCATATAATAATATATAAGATAATGAAACCTGTTCATAAATAACCAAAATTGCGATGTTCTTCTTTTCGTATTTTTTAATTGTATTTTTTTTACACGACCAACAAAAGAGCAGGCTTTCTTCAGAATGTTCCAAACAGGTCTTAGTGCGTAATCACAACAATATGCATTTAATAGTATTTTAGGATACCAATTTCAGCAAACCTGAACGATGTGCGAAAACAATCAATGTTACAGATTTAAAAGTTAAAAGTTAAACATTCCAAGTGGTAAGGAAATGAATCTATATTTAACGGAGCATAGTTGAGAGCGATGAGTAAGCTGCTGATATTTGAGCGCTGGTATTTGGTGCCGAATGACAAGCCAGCATTTGGACTCTAGCTTTGTGGAATTAGTAAAATGTAGATTTTGTTTCTAAGGCGCTTTTATTCGTTTGAATTGGACAATTGTGGCCCATACAATTTATACGTTAAAGACTAACATATATATAATATAAAAACTAAACAAGTAATCTGACCACTTTCGCGGTCATGTGGTTTGAACACTAATTGGAATGGTGTCACCAGTGGCGGATTTGCCCTAAGGCCAAATAGTTATTACTTATACACAAAATTTGCAAATCATTAGAGAATGCTGCCAAAACCTATGGCTGTGATTAAAGGACTGTCATTAATATCATCTATTTCCGTGAAATTATGTTTACACACAATTTAATTTACGTAATAATATACCTGTTATGACATTAGTCATAGAGTTTAGTGGAAAATGCTCATTTTTATTAAAAAGCAGATATAATATCGAGTTCCGTAGTTGTCGTGATTTTTTGAAATGTCTAAAATATAGTAGCACTAGACTCTCTATGAAAGAGTTCGTCCAGGGAAGTACTGCCATCTTACCTATTTCTGCCGCCTGATTGGCGGCGTAGTGCGATTCACGTAAGTTCAAAATATCATTGAAGTTACGTAGTCGTTAGATCCAAAATGGGTATTCAGGTATCAGTTGAAAGAACGTTGATATGAGTAGAATCGAAACGTAACGTCTAATGAACGACATCTTGGATTGTGAAATTTGACTATTGAAAGAACTGTCAAAATTTTAGCAGAATACAAGTCATACACTTGACGTTTAGAGTCGATTCAAGTTCAATTCATATACCAGAATACGCTTTAACAACATTTGGATCGAACGACTTTAAAACTGTACTCGTTGACGTTCACTGTCACAGGTGAATACGAAAAAGCAGTTCAAGCACTAAATCGCTACGATATCGTAACGGTTTGATTACGTGAATCACCCCCCTGTAACGTGAGCATTACTGCGTTTTGATTTTGAAAGGTAGGGATGTTGGTGAAATTACAGGCACATGGGACTTGTCAACTTATGTCTCAGGGTGACGGGCGCAGTGGTAGTGCCCCTCCGATTCGTGACTTGGTATTATAAAAAAACCGGAAGACAGTAATGACCACATTACTCTTTTTCGGCAGAAGTAGGTAAGGAGGCAGTACTTCTCTGGAGGAATTCTTTCAAAAGTAGCTAACTCTACTGCTACTAAAGTACAATAGGATGACAAATGCAAACACCCTACTCCTTGCTACGTAGTGTTATATAAAAAATGAAGCAACTACACTCTGGTAACAAAATTATCGAGTCGCTGGCTATTTAGTTTGACCAGAGAACAAAGAAAATAACGAGAATGGACACTCTCCGCCCCTCCCTAGGTTTAGATACCGCACCACACCCCGCACATTGACTGAACGTCGAAGGCAAGCCGTTTTCGCGCTAAGACGGCTTTGATATTTGAATATAATTTTCATTTATTCATTACGAAACTTGTATGTTAATATATAACATCATTGTACGTTGCTATTTGTAATGGTCATGAGTTGTGCTGTGTACGGCTGTTTATCATCATCTAAACGGGGTAAAAGACGAGTGTAAAAAACTTATGTCTGAGACTCATTCAGTTATTATTTTCTTCATTTATTTAGTGCAGAGTAATATACAGATTTATTACATCAATACAATGTAATATAGTAAACAAGGGTTCCCGAGTCTTCAGTTTGTATTGCCGGTAAATATATAGTGAATACAATTATTGTTAACTAAGTAATGATAAAGTTGGACACGCAATTTCAAATACATTGGTTACCTTATTTAAAAGTACCTGTCCAAAATATAACATTGTAAGTGCTTTTAATTATTTTTTTTAAATAAACCTTCAGGGTTATTCTAATCAGTGAACTAATGAAAAATATATAATTATATTGATATAAATACCTAATCAATATGTGTAATTATTAGGATTCTATTAGTAGGATTATAGAACAGATTCGTGTTATAATTATCGCTACGTTGCCGCTCTGACCACATACGAGAAAGTGATGGGTAACCCTACTACTTCACGCATGCATTTCCGCGTGTGCAAATAGCGCCTTGCTGTATGTAGTAACTTAATAACTTTCGACCGTTGTATGGAGTATCTGGGGTGTGGTTTGACGCAGATTATAGCAGATACATATACCGGGTTTTACCTACTTGTATTTGATGTCATTGTTTAGGTTAAGTAATGACGTTTCATATGCGCCAATCATTCTAGATACGATTTTAGATATGTGTTAACCTACCACATTTGCGCCTTCGATAATAGTGACGGATTAAAAACAAAAAAATTGGGGAAGTAACAAATACAATTGACAAACTCTAGGTCCGTGCAAAAGAAGTCTGTTATCTACCCAGGTTGCTGCGAGAGGCCATTGAAATTAAAAAACATACTAATTTCAACAGGGAAGATGGTTTCTCCGTACCACCAGTTTGAGATCCAGTATTTACTCTGATGAACAAACCCAAACAGACAAAAGACTGCAGTACTAATTAATATGTTTTAATTTATTCTAATTTCCATTATTAATTAATAATAAATTTAATTTAATAAAAATTCATATTGTTACAATAAAATAATTTGTAAAACAATGTAGCGTAAATTGGAATGTTTCTTTGTATAACCTAACCTCAGTACAGAGTACTAAAAAACCGACCTCAAAAGTCATTCAAGCCAAGTCAAGAGGAGGTTCTCACTCTTTTTTTTGAAGTCGATTAAAAATTACAAATAAGGTATTTAATTAATAACTTTTGTAACATTGTGGCCATGGGACCTTTAAAGCTCCCGAAACGTTGGTTTGTTTGAAAAAACAAATATACGCGATTTAAATCCGGAAAAATACTTCCATTTCCTAAGTAACTAATATATAAAAAAAAGAAGCGCTATTGATAGATTCAGGCGTTATTTTGCAAGATGGAAGAAAATTACGTAGCTACTCTGAGAACCCAGTGATGTATAAATCGTGCAAATAACTGCGGTTCTGTTTGTTTTTATTCTTTTTTTTTTCGTTGAAATCAGTTCACAAATGTCGGAGTGTGATAAAACATACACACACATAAAACTACAGTCGAATTGGCAACCTTCTCCTTTTCTGCAGTCGGTTAAATAGTAATATTGTTGAACAATTTCCACTCACTTCAAAGGTTATAAAAATATTTTAACAATGATATCTTCCGCATATTATTGGATGCTATAGTATCAAAAATAGCATCAAACATGTTATATTTTATGCATTCAACTGTGCAATGGACACAGGAATTAAACCACAAAATAAACATGCAATTTACACCCCAGCAGCTGTCCATTTCACTCGTGATGAGTAACCGCATGGAAATAGAAGTCCTGTGCCAGGACATACGTGTGAAGTGACTCACGCGAGTTTATCATATCTTTTTGCTATTTAATACGGCAGTCAACAGAGTCGTTTGCTCATGTACTCTATTTCTTCGAATTGCATTGTTGTTGTATGAATCACATTGTGGTATCTTAATTGCGTGTAAAATAGATTTCGATTGCATCAGTATACATGTAACCATCGGGTTTTTAGGTTTTCGCGATTGTTACACGTGGCAAATGAACATTTTTTCTAATCTTAAATCGCGTATTTTGTTTTTTCAAACAAAGCAACGTTTCGGGCCCTACACAGGTAGGTCCCATGGATCAAAATGCGCACGACAGCACCATCCTTTCTATATTTTTAATATTTTTGTCTTTGGTTTCGTCTTTTGCTTATTGTTGTCTTTTTAAATACATCGCACTGCTATTACAATAGTGTTGTAACTCAAAATGTGTGAAATTCAATTTTATATAATTACTATTATTGAACGTAACATTTGATTCTCTACACGTCAAAAAAACCGTCGTTACAATATTGTAAGAAATAATGAAAAGATATCGATATACTTAACTCAAAATGAGACACTTTATGTGAGCTAGTTCTGGCCAAAATAATTCTATTCAAAAAATTAAATTATTTTTTCCAGTTCATTTTAAAATATATTTGATAAATTGTTTAAGTGTCTATAATAAACCATAACATACATAAATTTTAATGATTCTTTGCGGGAAGTGAGTATTTCGTTTTTCATCGATTCCGAGGAAGTTAACTTTTTGAATTACTATTGTACTAACAGTGCAATATGAAGTGCGTTATGCAACCGTTAAACGCAACCTTCAAACATATTGAGTCAGTGAAGTAGACTATGACAACTGTATCAAGTAATACGGCAATAATATGGAAAATAATAAATATATAGTGAAGGTAAATTACATATGTTTAATTGTATTGTAATTATTGTTTTTTTAAAGTCATCATGAATTTGATTACAGAATAACTCTAATTTTTATTGAAAAAAAAAAAAGGAACCGACTTCAAACTTTGTTTATGTGTACATACAAACTAAAATGTTAACAATTGGTTACCGTGAAGTGCGCGAAACCGGATTCATCCCCTAGTTTGCCACCCTTAAAGGAAGAATATTTTCTTCAAATTTAAATGAGACCAATACTGAGGTTTTTTTTGTCTTTCCAGCAAAAAAAAAAAGAATTATCAAAACCGGTTCACAAATACGGAGTACTCATGTAACATACACAAAATAAACAGTCGTATTGAGAACCTACTCCTTATTCAAAGTAGGTTAAACATGACAGAAGTATGTAGTGACTAAACGTAAATGATTTATTGTCTCTTTTCAACTGACTCCGTTTCAGTGAGTAGGTACATTGAGACCTGAAGCATTTACATCACTACACAATAAAATTGGCTGCATTATTTTTAACCGACTTCAAAAAAGGGACTAAGTTCTCAATTCGCCTGTATTTATGTTTTATTTGCATTGATGTTACGCGATAATTTGTGAACCGATTTTGATGATTTTTTTTGTTGGAAATAGGGTACCTCAGAAGAGGTCCCGTTTACATTTGAAGAAAAAATTCCACCTCTAAGCGTGGCAGATTAGGAGATGAATCCGGTTTCGCGTACTTTCCGGTAATCGATTTCAATAAAACTTGGTAAATAGATGTAATTCCAGGAACTTTTGTGGTCAGTTTTTTAGTGCTCTGTACTGTGTCTGTAAGTGAATTAGTATCTAAACCTTTAACTGGATGATAGCAATAAGAACTAAATGTATTTTAATCGTTATGTAACAATGTTCAAATAGTCGTCGATGATGTGTTCGGATGTAAATGGCTTACACACTGGACTTCTGTTGTTATAGTAATGTACGTAAATGTTAAGTGTTGTTAAACCAATATACAAATAAATATACGCGTATAAAATGCATATTCCAAAAGTTCGTGCGATACAAAAACGGCTACACCTATGAACCTGATTATGACGTATATGGACAAACTGATTATGGTTTCGTGGAATTGTGTGAATCGGATATAATACGTAGTTAGGTCCAGATACTGATACGTGGGAGTTAAATTTTTGGAGTTAAATTGCACTCAGCCCTCGAGTGACCATTACAACCATAGATTTAGTATATCCATAGATTGATAGAGAGACCAAAACAAAAATACATCTGTGTGCGTATAATGTGCATGTGTGCAAGATAAATAGTGTTGCGCCATCCACTGATTTACCTTTAATATCGATTAACATATTACACCGGCATTTCACTTCGTCCTATTCACCAAAATGTCTTCTCGCAAACGTCTTATAGAGCTACTGGGTACTGGCGATATATCTCTGTACACATATGGAGATACCTTACGTCTTGGCTTCAATGTAACCTACAAATATAACTATTATAATTATTGTATGATATGATGACATAGAAGTGCATCACAGCAGTGAATTTGCAGATAAGTAATAGAACCAAAAATCCGGCCAAGTGCGAGTTGAACTCGCGCGGAGAGGTTTCCGTACAAACTTAACATTGTAGTTGAAGAATAATGTTCTCCAGTAGATTCCAACAGCAAATATATGTTTATTCGCACAATAGTAAGAGATTTAAAGACAATTTCTGTATTTTTTTCAAAACTTTAGACCCAGTAGTTTCGAAGATAAAGGGGAGACTGATCAATTCTTGTCTATTCTCTTGAACAATATTAAAAATATTTATATTTCAAAATTACAAAAAATATATACTTGAGAACTTTCCCTCCCAATAGTGACTTCAAATTCAGAATTAATTTATTTACGTTATACATTTTGGTCACACAAATGCATATGTGTACCAAATTTCAAAATAATCAGTCCAGTAGGTTTGAAGTAAATTGGCTGTGACAGACGGACACACAAGTGATCCTATATGAGTATCGTATTTCGGAACAGAACTCTAACGAAGGATTACCAGAACCAGAACGTAGCTTTACTCTTTGCTTGCCTCTAAAGGAAAAGCATTTGACCTCAAAGTGTTTGCTGCATATTTTTGAAAACTTTTTGGGAACCCAGTCTTCTCTCTTTAGCATTATAAGCCATTTCTGTCGTACTTCAATGTTTTGAGGAAATCTGAATCAACAACAATAATTAACATAAAAAAATGGGTGCCTCAACTACGCTATTAAAAGAAATTTTCGTTTTAATGTAGACAAAAAATAATGCACTAATGCAATATTAATTAAATATAAAGTACTAAAACCAGAAATTTCTGATTCAATAATATTAAGTATGAAGATGATTTCAGCTGTATGCAAGCCACGCCTTTGACTTTCTTTTTTTCAGTTTTGTCAGTTAAATGACATCTCGATAACATATTATCGATTGCGTCAATCTATATGAAAGTGGGGTTATGAATTTCAGAAATTCACGTATTTGATATATTTTTTAATTGAATTCGTATACATTTGGGTTATTAATGCACTTGAATGGTATAATTTTACGGATATATTTATGTAAAAAACTTTTGTGGGCTTTTAGACAACTAAAAATTTCAATAGTACTTACATGTGAAATGTACAATTCTGCGAGTTTTCCTTTTTAGATGAGTTACAACTGGGCACTGAACACGTTACCATGACTAATAAACGTCCGTTTAACACTATTTCACATTTTCAATTTTAAAACCAATTATTTTTCAAAAATAAACGCAATTTGTTTCGTTGTTAGCTGACCCTAGGTTCATATAGGCTCAGAGCATATAATGAAGTGGTCTCGTCTACCCATCTCGCTCTAACATACGTGTATACTAACGCTCTTTCACTTGCATTGCCAATCTATGGGGACCTATATACTAAATCTATGATTGCAACACTATTATACATGTATGGTTTCTTATATTATTCGACACCTATACTCCGTACAATTTAGCTTGGTTAGAATGATAGCTCGGCAAAATTAAGACGACGTAAATTTGTAGCAGCGTCCTACAAACTACATTCTTTTAAGGACAAAACAACAACGAATTTATGTATTGAACTAATTAAATTACGTATGTATTCTACTGAAAACTAGCCTCTCAGGGAATTAGGCATATGCTAAGTCAGTGACCTAACAACAACTTTTCTATTTAATCTTTATATGTGTCATAATAGTGAATAAAATGATTATCTCTATCTATCTACTATTAACATTTTAGTTAATTCACTAAAAATATTATTAATGTTTATTTTTACAACTAAACACAATGGAATTATACGTTCGTCGGAAATGAAAGTTTGTGTACTTAAAAGTTTATTTTTGGTAAATTTATTATGTTTTGTAAAAAGTGATTTAACAAAAATTGATATTTATGATGTTAGGTTTTATAGTCCTGCGATGTTGTTAGTATTTTAAAATAATCGATTTAACACAGTATCATTTTCAACATTATATCAGGTATTAAGAAATGGGGTAAGGTGCGACCTCGGCGTTACAGTAAACTATTACAATTTATTAAAATTATTTCAAATTTATTTATTTTCATTATAATTTATTAGATAGGTACCAAAACCTATAACAACGAAGAAATTAATTTGAATAATCTTCGCTACATAATCTGTCGGCTTGATAAAAAATCAACATGGGAGTACAACATAGTAAAGGAAAAACATAGTCCATGAAGTATTGCATTTTTTTGTCTATGGTTGCTTGTCAATAATTATGAAACGTTATAGGCACGCTTATGTCAAAAGTATATAATAACTGGTTGGACGGAGTATAACACTTCCGAATATGAATATTTATTTACAACCTATGGATTTGATTGCAGTGCTACACATATTTTAATAGCAGTAGAGCGCCTTGTGAAACAATTCGTCTAAGGATGTACTGCCGCCAAGCAGTAATGTGAGCATTACTGCGTTCCGGTTTTGAAGAGTAAGGGTGCTGGTGAAATTAGAGACACATGGGACTTTTCAACTTATGTCTCAGGATGATGGGCGCAGAGGCTGTGCACCTCAGATCTTTGCGATATAAAGCTCTGAATGGCACTGCAACTGTTATGGACAGGTGTGTCGCTTACCATCAGGCGCACGACTTGTTCGTCCCGTCACTTAGTATCACAAAAAACATACATGCCATCAAGGTTGTATACCACTGGGTTAGGTAGACCATGAACCTGATCCGTAGGTCACATCGCTGTGTGACAACGGGTGAGCCTGAGACTATTTTCAATTAAAATACGACTTCGTGGAGTCCTCCGGATTGTCGACGGTTTTAAAGTTCCATTATAAATGCCACGCCTATGATTGCAAAGTCAAAAAACCATGCAGTACTCACCATGCGCGAAGAATTTATCGAATCCGGCAGTGTTTTTGATCTCTAATAAATCGTCGTCGAAATTCACATCTGGGAGATCCCATGAGTTCTGAAATAACACAAAAAAAAAAAGATTTAAGAAAGCAATAAAACGCAATAGTATAATTCAAATGTTAGTGGGCATGCAGACGTTCTAACTACATAAGAAATACATATAACATGTATGTTGCAGTGGGTGCATAGACAAAGTTTCGCAGAACTTACAGGATCGACTTCGATCGATAACGGCGTCCTGTACTTTGGGTCCAATGGCAATCTCTGCGGTATGTTCCCGTTGTATTCTTTCAACGGTGTCATGGGGCTGTTGCCAGCGCTCAATCTATCACAATAGTTCTGATTGTAATCCTCTTTCCTAACCGAATTGGAACTACTTAGCACGGAAGGGCTCCTGGCCGGGGACAGTTTGTCGTTCTCTCTGTTCCAGTACTGCTCTATGTCTATATGTCTCGGGTTCATGTTGCCGATATTGTAATTAACTATCGGTGATAGTCTTCTAGGGGAGGAGCTCTCACTGAACACTACCGGGCTCCTGACAACGCGTAGACTGTCCTGGGGGGTGCCGCCTTCGCCGGGCATATAGGCCCTCTCCGAAGGCACCGGGGAGCTGGACGTCCGGTTTATGGTGACCGGGGACCGGCCGGCGTCCGCGTAGCGGTCGGGCTTTTTGAACGTCTGCGGTATGCGCACGGGGCCTATTCTATTGTGCAGATCGGGCTCGTCTCTGGGCAGCGCTGCCGTTTTGGGGTGAGCCTCGGCCGCCATGAGGGTCTGCAGTTTACTGACTTGTGTTTCGACGAAGCTGCGCGGGCGCGGTTCGGGGTCGTGCCGCGCGCTTCGCTCGGTGCCGAACTCGGGGTCGGTGTCCAGGCCCTCGCGCGTGTCGTACGCCGCGTAGTCGCCGTCCAGGCTCTCGCTGTACTCGCGCTCCTCGCAGTCGCTGTAGTCGATCGGCGTGTCGGCGCCCGGAAAGAACTCGCACAGAGCTGTCATTTTTTCTACCACCTGAAAACACATCCAAATACGATACACAACTTGGAAACATTTATTTTATCCACACACATGTCACAAACCCTCTATGATGTGTTCAAAAACAGCAAATTACGACCAGCATAAATAGAGAAGAAATACGGCGAGGCGATAGTCGTGTCTAGATTTCTCGAAGGCCTTTGACGAGGTTTGGCACGCAAGTCTGCAGAGCAAGCATCCGGCTCACGGCAACCTTGCTGACTTTTGTAACTGGATATCAGATTTCCTTCATGAACGGTCAATCAGAGTAGTCATCGAAGGATATTGATTTGACCGGAGTTCCTCAGTGGTCGGTTCTCTCTGCGACTCATTTCCTGCTACACATCAATGACCTGCTAGTCCCAGGTACTGTTGGGTATGCAGATGACAGCACTGTTATGGAGAGATATCTGTCCAGCACAAAAGACATCAGACAGTTATCCGTTTGTTGAGAGGCCATAGTGGAGCGGACGAACTTGACCTTAAGTCTCGTCTCTCAGTGGGAACATGACAATCTGGTCGAGTTCAACGCCACCAAAACGCAGGCCTGTCTGTTTTCTGCTAAAAGGAGTAAATTTTATCTGACTCCCGCTTTTCGAGGTATATCTTTATCTCTTACCGACAGCCTGGATCTCCTTGCTATAACATTGAGCGCAACCCTTAACTTTGGCGCTAATATTGAATGAAAGGTACAAATTGCAGCCAAAAACCTGGGTATCCTTAATAAGGTTAGGCGATATTTCACGCCTGGACAGCTCTTAACTTTATATAAAGCACAAGTCCGATCTTGCATGGAGTAGTCACCTGTGGGATGGCTCAGCGAAGTATCAACTTGACATTCTTGATCCGATTGAGCGCAGAGCCAGGAGACTTATTGGGGACGATAAGCTCGAATCTAAACTTCATAGCTTAGCCCACCGGCGCCAAGTTGTCTGTCGGTTTTTTACAGAGTATATTTCGGTGAGTGTTCCCGCCCCCTTTTACCATCGGACATCCAGACGTACGGCGGGATATCATCCTTACTTGGTCGATTCCCTTCAGGCGTACTAAACGCTTTTCATCATCTTTTATTATGCGCACAGCCCAGGAATGGAACTCCCTGCCTGCCACTGTGTTTTCGAACTCATACAACCCGGGTACCTTTAAGGTGAGACTGAATAGGCGTCTTTTGGGCGAGTTCGTTCCATCGTAGATCCTATCTTTGCACCAGAGCTAGGTAGTGGTCAAGAGCAAGAGACCATTTAATTAAAAAAAAGATAAAACTGTTTTGTTAGAACAAATTTCTTGTACGTGAAAACGTTATTATTGCTTAATAATAACAATAATTCGACTTTATTATTTCATTAAAATTTCGAATATCTCTGAAAAACAAAACGATTTGATTCGACCTCAATTCTAATATCGGTCGAGATGCAGTTTTATTCAAAATGAAATGTCAATTTTGACAAATCTCACACGTTACTAGATATCGATTGATATGATAGTTGGGGCCGATTCTGGTTTGTCCATGAATTAAAAAAACTGCGGTTGCGTGACACGCGTGAGAAGTTTTAATTTGCCGCCATTTAGTTTGTTTTTGCATTATTTTACTAATAATTACTGCTACGAGGGTCAAACTGAAAGTTCTTAGAACTGGCCACTTATAAACAATATAATAAAAAAATAATTCTTAAATTTGAAAATAGAACTCTTTGCCAATATTACTGAGTATATATTTCATTCATTTGTCATTTGTTTTACGATTTGGCGGCAAATTGAAAATTGTCTGTGTCACGTCAACATGAATTTAACACGAGAAAATTTTCGTGCAATGATTTTTTATGACTTTCGATGTCATTTAAGTCAACAAGAAAGTTATGATAGACTACGATTGGCCTTTCACGATGAAGCCCCATCTCGTGCGACTGTTTACAACTGGTTTAATGAGTTTAAACGTGGTCGCACTAATCTCACTGATGATTTACGTGAGGGACGGCCTTCTACGGCGACGACTGAAGATAACATCTGTGTTGTGCGGCGTATGATAGAGACTGACAAAAGAGTGACCTATCAGCAGATTCGGACAAGCTTAGGCATCGGTATGAGTCAAGTGCACAAAATCCTCCACGAACATTTAGCGGTCAGGAAGCTTTGCGCCCGGTGGATACCTCATAATTTGACTGAGGCTCAAAAACTCCATCGTGTGGATTGGTGCCGTAAAATGATTGAAAGATTTAACGGAGGTGACTCAAATGCTGTGTTCGACATACTAACAGGTGACGAAAGCTGGATTTACTGTTATGATCCTGAAACCAAAAGACAATCTGCTCAGTGGGTGTTTCCTTTCGAGGAGTTGCCAACTAAAGTGAAGAGAGATCGAAGTGCGGGAAAAAAAATGGTGGCCTCGTTCTTTGGAAGGATAGGTCATTTCGCAACAATTGTGTTAGAGGATCAAAAAACAGTTTCTGCAGAATGGTACACTACCAATTGTTTGCCACTTGTCTTGGAAAAAGTTCGAGAGAAACGACCTCGCAGTAGGATCCTCCTTCACCACGACAACGCCTCGTCGCACACCGCCAAGCGAACGATCGACTATTTGGGGACATCAAACGTTGAATTATTGGGTCACCCGCCGTATAGCCCCGACCTCGCGCCTTGTGATTTTTATTTATTTTCAAAAATTAAAGAAAAACTTAAAGGAAAGCGGTTTATGAATGCTGAAGAAGCGGTGGCTGCGTATCGCGATGCCATTGAAGAGACCCCTAAGGACGAGTGGGCAAAGTGCTTTTCCCAGTGGTTCCATCGCATGCAGCGGTGTATTGACGTGAATGGACAATATTTTGAAAAGATATAATAAAACTAATAACTGGCTAATGTAATCAGTTTTTAATTTTCTAAGAACTTTCAGTTTGACCCTCGTAAAAGCTCTGATCAATGCCGCAATGCCGGTCGTAACTTGCGGTTCCTGAACACATCATAGAGAGCTTATAATATGTGTATAGATAAAGCACTGTATGTACATAATTAGGCATTAAAACACTCCCGGAGAACCAAACCCGGGACGTTTTCATTTAGCGCCCACAGTGTAAAACCAACGAGGTCGTCAAACAGTAAACGATGTAAAAATTTTAATAAATAAATAAAATAGTATTTTATGCAATCGTTGCATAATAAGGGTTCTTAAGCCGAGTAGCCTTTTTTTTGACGGAGGATATCTTTATAGATATCCCTGAGACTCAGGGGTTATGTGGGGACTCTCCCTCCAGACTGGAGGGCCTACCCCACTAAAGCCCCCCAAGCCGAGTGGCCTAAGTAAGAAGAGATTTTAAAACCTAATTATGTAATGATTGCATACAGTACTTTTTCTACAAGTAAAATCAATAAAGTAATGAGACAGATTTAATGTATATTTTCTTAACAATTAATGACAACGAACGCATTAAAAAAAAAATAACTCATTTATTAGGTTAGGCAATGATCCACCATACAGCCTCTACATATATTTAGACAAAAGCTTAACAAACGATACAAAACAAAGAATCAAAGAGATAGAATAGAGCTGAACAAGTACCGCATAAATTACATTCAATATTATTTTTATAAAGATTTATGGCCTGGTAGTTACGTAGTCACTATTAAATCGACCCCTCCTATGTAAACTATCGTATGTCGAAATTGCCAAGTTTACAGGGGACCGTTTCAAAGTTTTGAATTCACTGAAACGCGCATAATTATAAAATAAATAGTGGTTGTTCATCTAACATCCTCTTTGCCGAGTAAAACTGAGAAATGCTAAAGTCACGTGTTTACTCTCCTGTAAACGTGACAATTTCGACATACGATACTTTACGTAGAAAGGGTCAAAATATCTGTGCTGGTTGCAAGACTTTTTGGCCAATTTAACCCATCAGTAGGGCTAGCACGACGGGTCACGACTTGCGCAAGAGCGCCTAAAGCGAGGGATCGCTATGCGAGAATAGCTGTATCTCGCGCTTTATGTCGCTCTGCGCAAGTCGCGCACCACTGGGCTAGCCCAACAGGAGGCAGTGTAACGTTTGAGTAACGTCCTAATTGATATTTCAATTAGCAAAAATACGACCATCTTTTTTCTGAAATTCATTGTAGTTCTGTGTACAGAACTTTAATGAAATTTTTCAGCTCAGTGGTGAGTACCATAGACAATAGAATTTTGATTCAGAACTAAAAAGAGCGCCTTTACGATATGGTTTGTGAAATTATGATTGACAGAATAAAGTACAGTAGTAGATAAATAGATTTACATGTTGTATACGAGTTAATAAAAACTTGATATAAGTAATAACATGCTATAATAATTCAAATTGAGTAAATACCTCGGTCATGCTCGGTCTCTCCGCGGGTACCTTGTGCCAACATTGCGTCATCAATTTCTCTATAGGTTCCGGACAGCCTTCTATTAAGTTTGGCCTTTGACCTGAAAGATGTTCAACAAAACTTTGGTTTATAATAAATTTAGAGCATATGTATTACCAAAGTGGGGTTCACAAGGCTTCTTGACGGCTAATACACTTTTCTAGTGATGTATATAAAGGTTCAAAGAATGCAAACGCTGCGCGAAAAAAGCGTTCGTAACACGTTGTAACTATGAAAATATAAATGAAGTGTCTTCCCCGTAACTAATATTAAAATATATTTTGTCGATGGACAATTTTTTTTATATAAGTTACTTCTATTTTAGGAAATTATGTCAAATTAAAATTGCTTATTAGTGTTGTAAAAAGGCTGGATAGTAATTAGTTATAAGGTTTTGTTTTGCTTTACAACAAATAAATAAAAAGAACTCGTGTCTAAATATAATAATAACGTACACACTCAACAGAGCCCCGCACTAGGGAAACCCTGTGTCGCGGGTGCCATTAATACATACATAGACAACCACACATTACACCCAAACTTACGAGAGAAATAAATGTTGGTCATACAAATATTTCTCCCGGCCCGGGAATCAAACCTGGGACCTCTGCGTGGCAGTCCGGCATGGTAACCGTTCGGCCACTGAGGCAGTTATATATCTGCATAACATGTAAATAATCACAATTTTGGACCACTATTCTCGAGAAGCAGCGAAATGCAGAAAGCAATCACGCACGATGCGGCACGTACTGCTCGCCGGTTCTTGAATCTGAGTCTCTGACTCCAGCCGACTGTGCCTTTACCGGGGAATACCGCCTTTCCCATAAAAAAATAAAATTTTAGGTCATGAAAGAGGATAGAGTCTAAAAATATATATAATAATAACGTGCCAGACAACACCAATTGCCTGGTCTAAAACTAGGGAATATACCTGTACTATGAGTACCAGATCAACGGAATCACTCTGAGGCAATTCCCAGAACACCCAGACCAGGACCAATTTAGGAAAAATTAATTTCCCAATTTGCTCCTACCGGGAATCGACACCGGGACTTCCTTATTCAGCGCTCACAGTAAACACCACTCATGTACTTAAAAACGCGATTGTTTATAAAGACACAAGTTAAACCAATGAAGCTTAAACAATGGCATGATCTTACTACCTTGTGGCATCTTTATTTAAAGCTTCACGTGATTCATGTTGGATTTGTCATATTTAAATTAGCTACTAAAGGCGACCATTAAAGGCGTTTAATAGTTGTATAGTCCTTCAATTTGTCACACTACACTGCTGCAGGTCTCATAAAATTAATACATGTCCTAATACCTAATACACACACTACTCTAGCCGCAGATATTAATAGAGTATTTGTCGTGTAAAAACGTGCAGTTAGAGCAATTTGCAATCTGGGCCCAGAGTGAAATTCAGAGAAGAAAATAAATTAACATTCTTACAGTAGCATAATAGTACATTTATGAAAATGTAATTTATGTCAAGAAAAATAGTAAATTATTTCAGACAAATAATACAATACCGTACACGCTCAACATGGTCCCGCACTAGGGAAAACCCTGTGTCATGGACACACACAGAGACAACCACAAATGTCATCCAAACTCACGAGTTAAATAAATGTAGGCCATACAAATATTTCTCCCGGCCCGGGAATCGTACCTGGGACCTCTGTGTGGCAGTCCGGCATGGTAACCGTTCGCCCATGGAGGCAGTTATTAAACATAACATGAATCCGAGAAAAACAAATAAACTAGCTGTTCGTGACATTGTCTGCACGTCGTTTCTACAGTCAGACTGATATTGAAAATTTGCCATTTACGAGGTTTAAAACTATGTACAAAACTATACTAAAGATTCCTATCGGCGATCGCAATTGGACACAGTAATGCAAACTAGAACCAACCCACAAAATGTCACTTTCGAGATAATTGGATTTTGTAAAAATAGTGTGAAGAAATAAATAGGTTTTGGTTAAGTTTAATTAAAAATTAAAAAAAATACATTATGAAGTTAAGCAGCATGGTTCTTTTTAGATATTAAAAGGTTACTTATTTAGGGTTGGTACCCTGAAGGACTTTTATTTTCTCCGTTTTGGCTTGGTATATTGCCAGGATCTTTTGTGAGCGAGTAAAAGACACGTCTGGTGTTCTACCTAAGTACATAGCTCAATTTCACTCGAGGTGTGGGTTGGTTCTTGTTTGCATAACTATGTCCAATTGACAATTTAGCTAAACTAAAGAATAACGCGGACGTTCCCTTCTAAAAATTCCAGGACTTCTCGAAATATATTTGAATAGCGTATTTATTGAAATTTGAGTACATTGGCGACAAATTATTATAAAAATAATAAATAAAATCTCTTTATTGCCACCAATATAAATAAAACAAATTATAAAAACCTTAAAAATCAATTGCCCTTAAGATACTAAGTTACTATTATTTCCTATTTAGTATTCGCTACAAATTAATGTCTCAAAAATTAATATTGTAGTATTGTATTTAAATAATTTGATAAAAAATAAACATTGAGACAACTTATACTTTGGACTGTTTAGAAAAAAAAAAACAGTAAAAAAAAAACTTTTTTGACGACGAAATCGGTTATGTCCATACTAATAAAACGTTCATACGTTAGGTAGATTAACCCCCTTAATTCCAGTGGTTATTACAAAATTTATGCGTACTTGGATGACAAAATTCCATGGTTAGTGACCCGCAGTTAGTTCAGGTTAGCTCTTGCATTGTAAACGATAAATGTTTGCAAATGTTTATTTATAAAGAGCAGCCCCTAGTTCTTAATCTTCTCGGGGGAATCTGCCTTACGAATGAACAGCAGTTTAATCAATATGACTATTTCAAGTGTAATTTGCTTACATATGAAATAAACATTAATGAGTTTGAGTTTGCCTACCAAATCACTAAGGAAACAAAGTTCTGGGTACAAGTTCTAATGACGAATTCAATTTTCAGAGGAACATTTTATAATAATCACGATGAACTAAGGCAAGATAATTAGTAGCAGTAGAGCTCCTTGTGTAAGAGTTCGTCCAGGGAAGTACTGCCACTTCACCTATTTCTGCCGCCAAGCAGTAATGTGAGCATTACTGCGTTCCGGGCTCGAAAGGTTTGATGATGATGGTGGTGAAATTACAGGCACATGGGGACTTGTCAACATAATATGTCCTCAGGGCGTTTGGCGCAGTGGAAGGGCCCCTCAGATCTTTGTGATTTAAAGCTCTGAGTGGCACTGCAACTGTAAGACGTGTCGCTTACCACTAGGCACACGACTTGTTTGTCTCGTCATTTAGTATTATAAAAAAAATAGCAAGGCTTTTGTTTTCTTTTTATACATATATATTTATTGATACCTGCTCCTTCCTTCCACCCCGGACGCAGTGTACACGTTAATTACAAATAATACCGCAGTTATTTCGGTTCAAGAAATTATTATGATCGGAATTCTAGACTTCGGAAGATGAAATTCGGGTTTAGTGCGTAAATCCTGATATAAATAGTCATAGTACTACTTCAGACGACTCGGTAATTATACGGATCGGACGCAGTGCTCTAACGCTCTAAGATCCAATGTTTATTGGAGCGCTTTTATTGTTATCAATGATCCTATCGATTGGTAAATTATACATATTTAAAAAACCTAACCCGAATCAAATTTGAACCAGTGCCTGTTGAGGCAACACACACTGGTTCACTTCCAGTCAGATCGAAGTAATATTTCTTTTGTTTGTTCGATATTTATGACTACAATAATAACAAACTATAGTCCATTTCATCATCACGCGTATACCTTGCAAGCGGGTTTTGAGCCTTGCATGATGTTTTTGGAGTATTTGTTCAAATTTCGTTACGTTGCTGTGATTTCATTGCCTCCGTGACCGTACGGTTACCATGCCGGGCTGCCACGCAGTGGTCACAGGTTCGATTCCCGGGCCGGAAGAAATATTTGTATGGCCTACATTTATTTCTCTCGTGAGTTAGGGTGTAATTTGTGGTTGTCTATGTGTGTGTCCATGGCACCCGCGACACAGGGCTACCCTAGTGCGGGGCTATGTTGAGTGTGTGTGTGCGTTATAATTTTTATTGACTAATTTTGTTTGGTTGATTTTTTAATTTGTTGTGTAGTTTTTTAGTACCTTAATAACATAATAATTGAATCTTTTTTATTATATTATTTATATTGAATGTTTATTATTTGTTCTTATACTATAATTTCTAAGTCAATTCTCCCTTGGTTACAAACAATCTCGATAACATATTTAAATGTTTTTTTTTCATTCGATTTTACAACACTACATCTCGTAAGTACACCGTATCCATGTGTGAAATGGACTATAGTGCAGTATTTATATATTCAATAAAAATAATAATATCTGTTTTGACATGCTAAATGGCATAACTATAGTTCCCGTTGTTGAATGTAATATACCTACAAGTCACGAGATCAGTGTAAAATTGTATGATAAAATACAATTGAACGTACCTGTATGCACAGCCCACATTATTCTAAACGCCGAGCCGCCTTCCTCGAAGGGCTTTCGCCTCGACAGCACCTCCCACAGGATGATGCCCCATGAGAACACGTCACACTTTTCTGTATACGATGATCCTTCAAACACCTGCAAATTCATACAGACGACATAAGTAGTTCTCATAGAGAAGACCTAGTTAGTATAAGATTGTGTTGTTGTTTGTATTGTTGATTGTGTAGTTTTCTACATTGACCCGGCCGGGGAACGAACCCAGGACCTAAGCGGAGGTCGTGGTCGTGGAGTGGATATTCAAATTTTGCCATTTATGAGGTTTAAAACTATTTTTTTTTATATTATATCAAGTGACGGGACGAAGAAGTCGTGCGCCTGGTGGTAAGTCACCCGCCTGTCCATAACAGTTGCAGTGCCACTCAGAGCTTTAAATCGCAAAGATCTGAGGGACACTGCTACCGCTCCCGTCACTCTGGAGACATAAACTGGCAAGTTCCATGTGCCTGTAATTCACCAGCACCCTTACCCTTCTAAACGGTAACCTATCACAAAGTCGAAATTTTTTTGCACGATATGACGTTTGTTCGAATTTTCATTACACCGAAAACCGAATTTTAACGGAACAGTTCTTTCAGGGTATGTTGAAGGTTTATCGCAAAGACACGATTAGGTTTGATTAGGTTAGGTTAAGTTAGGTTTAACGGAAAAAACATTTTCCTATCAAAATTACTTTCGAGGTCATTGACTTACAATTATATGGACGTCGGGTCCGCGCTAAAAAGTGTCCGAACTTATAGGGCGTTAAAATCGTATACAGGGCGTCATTCACGCTTTAGTCTTCGTTTGTTTCTTCTGACAGCGAAGCAAGCAAAATTAGACAGTACTGCGATGACATTACAATTTAAATTCAACGTTTTAGCTTTTTCATATTCCTTTACATGTCACTACGTTTAAATAGGTTGACTTGGGACATTTTTTTCGTGGTTTTTGTATTAGACCCGTCGTCCATTTATTTGTAAGTCAATGTTCGAGGTTATGAAATTTCGACCAATCGTTATTTCTGGAAAATGTCATTTCGAACTACTGATAGGTAACCCTTCTAAACGGGAACGCAGTAATGCTAACATTACTGCTTGACGGCAGAAATAGGTAGGTAGGTGGCAGTACTTCCCTGGACGAACAGATTCACAAGGATCTCTACTGCTGTTAATGCTAACTATAGTGAAACAAATCTACATCAATGATTATTATATAGCTTCTGCGTTTTTGATTGACAAAATCCATGATAACTCTTTCAGATTGTCTCGATTTATAATATTTGAAATAAATATAGTAAATTATAAATGTCTTCAAATGTTTATGTACAACCCCTAGAGTTTCTTACTCTTCTCTGTGGAACCTGCCTTACAAATGAGTAGTAAAGTTTAATCAATGTCACGATTTCAAGTGTAATTTGCATACCTAAGAAGTAAAGATATATTTGATTTTGAAGGGCTATACAGGCCCAGAGTAGCTCACCCCGATAAAAATAATAAGCAAATAGAATATATTCATTAAAAGTTAATTGGCTATTTAGCTGTAAGTTCGCAATGTAAATGAATGGACAAATAAATAAATAAAATAAACAGTCAAGTCATTGAATTGTCTGATCTATATAACTGTATCACTCAAGTTTTATCTACAATATCACCTGATACTATATTATTTAACAGATTACAAATTACATAACAGAACATTATTGTGCATTATCAATACTATGTTATGAGGTTAATACCAATAGTCAGGGTGTTCCAAATTAGTTGATAAACGTATAGAGAGTGACATGCGAGTGGTTAAACTCACCAAATATTGATATTACTTTCTTCGAATTCCGGATTTCCGGAAATAGTTATACGGCATCGTAAGATAAAACTATTCACCTAGGAAGCCAAAGTTGGATTTTAAAGTAATTTAATTTTAACGCTTACTTCAGTGAAAGGTAAGTTATCTGGTACATTTTTTACATGACACTACTAGAATTAACTTAAAATCCAACATAAGCTTTCCAGGGGAATAGTTTTATCCTACGATGCAGTAAAATGCTTTACGGAAATTCGGAATTCATAAAAATTATTTAAATCAGTATTTGGTGGTTTTAACCACTCCTCATCACTCCTTGTGTCTTATTGTAGACATTTATCTACTTATTTGGAACACTCTATTCCGACTCATGGTTATTACTATTATTTTGTCAATACTGAAGTCATGGTTCACAGACCGATCGCTTTTAAATCTTGCATGGCACACATGCTCATCATTTTTTTAAATCTTATTTTTAACAAGGCCTGTACTTGAGTGTGAATGTCGGCATTGTGATATCAATCCCCGTGGATTATTCTACTCTATCGTGTCGCCTCGTAGTGAGAGGCAAGACCTCACATTATGAGTACAAAGTTTTAGCCCTCTTCGCGAACAGGTCACCCAACACAACATTTAACTTCCCAAACTGCCAAATATATATATTTAATTTTAATTGAAATTGGTTTCTTATAGTCACATTCCATGAATTATAGCATATCTTCAAGTTTGTTACAAAACTTACGTCCATAGAGGAGAGGTATGTGAGGATACACCTCTCCACTAAGACGAATGCGTTTCTAGAAAGTGCGCCGCGAATCATGGGCGGCCTTGTGAAATAATGTTATCTGAGCAAGAGATAATTTCTGTTGTACCTCATACTAATGTGGGTCAATTTTCCCAGTCCATATGAGGACGCTCAAAGACGTTAGCTTAGACAAAGTCGATATAGTAACATGTTCAAACGTCATGCAATAACTGTTCTTACCTTTTGTATTGTTATCTTTTAAATAGTTCTATTAACGTTCTGTTTATTAATGTACTACTTACTCGTATTATATATCGACACTGGAAAGGTAAAATGTCTAACGTGCATTTGGAAAATATTACAGGAGAGCAGCAAATTAAAGTTATTTTTTATTTTTAGAAAAAAAAACCTTGACTCTATATTTGTCATATGGAAAACTAGAAAGTTTCAGCTTTTCCACATAAGAAATAAAATTAAAGAGTTAAGACTTTATTCTTAAAAATTACTATAATTCACTCTCCTGTTATATTTTTAAAAATGCACGTTAGAAGTTTTACTGTCCAGCGTCGTCATTTATAGTCACATTTAAACGTAATAGTAAATTAGGTAAATTGCTGTATGTGTGTATAATTAATAATATGGTCAATAAAGTCACTACAAATTTATAAGACAGGATAATTTTTCTACATATGTGTCAACAGTGTGCTTAAATAAATAAAATGACATTGTACACCGAGATAAAGTTATTTAGGTCAGATAAGGGAAAAAATATAATGTAGTATCATATTAAGAAATCAAAGTCAGGGCTAGAATAGAGATGGTTAGCGATTACTCCAACGACAGGGACCTAGCTTGTTTTAATTCCTTCAATCTGACAGAACTCAAACTTGCATTTGTTTTTGCCAATCTATGGCAACTGCTCGAGCAACTGAGTTATACAGGGTTATTTTTTAAATGCGAACAATCTTCCAGGACTAGATCATAAACAACAATTTCTGTTCCATGACTTTTGACAAAACGAGATAAATATACCATAAATAACTTTTAAGTTTTTTTGTACTACCTGACATTTTTGATATCTGTATTAATTGGGAGTAAGGTAGTAAAGTTCAAATGTTCAAGCGTCCTCTCCGACGACACCCGCGTTTTGCACAGAGTTATCATCGTTTAGAGTGACCTATTTAAATATGTTTATTTTTGTATGAAAGTACAATCTGACGAATTCTTAAAAGTTATGGAACAAAAGTTGCTGTTTGTGACGTTAGTAATATAGTCCTTATTGTCATTCTTCTTAAGTATATAGAATGAGCAGTTCTCATAAAACTAAAAAGTACTTTAGATGCAAAATATGCCAATTTCCCTCAAGAAAATTATATTTATATAGAAATCTCTTGAACATATTCCATTGACTTACAATTATATGGACGTCGGGTCCGCGCTAAAAAGTGTCCGAACTTATAGGGCGTTAAAATCGTATACAGAGCGTCATTCACGCTTTAGTCTTCGTTTGTTCGACTGACAGCGAAGCAAGCAAAATTACACAGTACTGCGATGACATTACAATTTAAATTCAACGTTTTAGCTTTTTCATATTCCTTTACATGTCACTACGTTTAAATAGGTTGACTTGGGACATTTTTTTCGTGGTTTTTGTATTAGACCCGTCGTCCATTTATTTGTAAGTCAATGACATATTCATAAAAACTTAAATATCAGCAGCAAATAATTAACATCTCAAGTACCATGGGTTACTGGACAGTAATTAGTTTTGGTGAAACTGGACATTAGTGATGATCACCATATTTTTTTATATTTTTACAATACTGACAAAATCCTAAAAGGGCACTGCCAATAAGTGAACAGAGGAAGGCCTATAAATAAAATTACCTAAAGCGCAGGCCACACCACGAACGAAACTAAGCTAACTTGGCTTAGCTCCCATAGCTGGGGCATCTTATCATACTTCGGTGTTTTTTTTATAATATCAAGTGACGGGGCGAACAAGTCGTGCGTCTGATGGAAAGCTACACGCCTGTCCATGACAATAAAAGTGCCACTCAGAGCTTTAATTGCAAAGATCTGAGGGGCACTGCCACTGCGCCCGTCACCCTGACACGTAAGTTGACAAGTCCCATGTCCCTGTAATTTCACCAACACCCTTTTGTTCTAAACAAAAGTTGCTGTTTGTGATGCTAGTAATACAGTCCTGGGAGGTTGTTAGTATTTTACAAATAACCCTGTAGGTTGAGTCTGTTGACATTACGAATTTTTTTGTGTTCACCATTGACTTACAAATAAATGGACGACGGGTCTAATACAAAAACCACGAAAAAAATGTCCCAAGTCAACCTATTCGAAATTTAAATTGTAATGTCATCGAGTATCGCGCTGTCAGTAGAACAAATGAAGACTAAAGCGGAGTGTAGCGCTCTGTATACGATTGTAGCGCCTTACAAGTGCGGACACTTTTTAGCGCGGACCCGACGTCCATATAATTGTAAGTCAATGGTGTTCACAGATCTTTAATTTCACAAAAATAATTAATATTAGAAATTCAGTTCTTAAATAATAAAAAGACACATTGTGTTTGTTCATATATGAATAAAAAGAATATCAGGACTCCCTATGTACAGCAAACATTAATAGTTTTCAGGAAAATATGTAGCAGTTTTATTTATTTGCCATAGTATCCAAAACTGTTACAACTAAGGTGTTTACATCCAAAATATTCATTACTGCAGTTTCATTTGATCTATACAAAAATTTCACTAGTATAATCATGCAAGTAGTTGATGCAACAGTAGCATCTTAATTTTCACAGCACACATTAATATTCTCAACTTACTTCTGGCGCCATCCATGCAGCGCTGCCCTTATTATTTGTCATGTATGTAGCCTTATCAGCTGCTGTGCCAAAGTCACATATTTTCAGCCGCTGTCCAAAGCCCACTAGCAACAGGTTTGGAGGTTTTAGGTCTCTGTGTATTAACGGCTTTGGATGCATTGCATGTAGATAAGCTACTCCCTGGAAAATTATTATAACTATTAGTCTAGTAGTAGTATTACATATATAGTATATATATCTACTAGTAGTATTCTACCAGCACAGGTTTGGCTATAGCATTAGCTGCAGAAAGCTTACAATTAATTTCATAATAACAATGTGCCAGACAACTACGCCTGGTATCAAGCCTTAAACGAGGGAATGAATCGTACATATGGCAGCACATCAACTACACATTGATGTACTTCATTGCACTAAAGGCGATATTTAAACAAAAGTGTCGGGCTTGATGTGCTGTTGACTGTGCAATGAATGCCAGAACAATTAAATGAATTCCAGGGCAGTACCGAGAAGTTAATATTACAAATTGGTCCTAGATGTTGAACCAGGGACCTTTTCATGTAGTCCCACCAGTGAAAACCACTAGGCCCTTGAAGTCATTGAATCTTAGCTACCAGTTAATGTTTACTTTTTCTTTCGAGTTGTAAAATTAGTTTTATTTCATGTTTACCATCTACATTGTTACTAATTCATTTTCTTTGCTATTTATTCCATTCTTCTTAAGTATATATAATGAGCAGTTCTAGGGTTAGCATTGATGTCACCCTGTACTTCTAACTTGTCTTTTAATAGAACTAAAAAGTACTCTAGATGCAAAATATGCCAATAATTCATAAAAACTTAAATATCAGGAGCAAATAATTAAAATCTCAAGTACCATGGGTTACTGGACAGTAATTAGTTTTGGTGGAACTGGACATTAGAGGTGATCACAATTTTTACAATATATTTATAATTATTATGTGGAAAACTTGATACTGGCAAAAACCTAGCACAACAATCACACAGAGCACTGCCAATAAGTGAAATGAGGAAGTAGAGTAATAAATAAAATTACCTAAAGCGCAGGCCACACCATGAACAAAACTAACTTACCTCACTCATCTTACATCACTCACACAGCCGGGGCATCTTTTCACACCGTGAACTAAGCTAACCGAGCTAACTAAACTAAACAAACAATGAAAAATATGTTACCCTTCTGCCACCCTTCAACCCCGCATGTGTCCAAAGTCACTACTTACTACATATGTTCTTAGCTTAGCTTTACATGCAACTATGTGAGCTAAGCTAAGTTAGCTAACTTTGTGCGTGGTGTGGCCTGTGCTAAAGAATAGTTGGACGTAGTTAAGCAAAAAGAATCCAATCCAAAACATTATCAAAAATGACTTATATATACCAAACGGTTCCTAAAGTTTACCTTGTAGAAATGATTCAAGCAGAAAGCAAATAAAATACTTTTTTTTGACACATAAGATACCGTCCCACATGGGGTGTATTAGTTGTTCCACCTCCACGCGTGCGAAGTTCTTGAGCAGTCTGTGATGACATGTTGTCACAGAATGCCCAAGGATGTAGCCGGTACACCCTGGGGCCAACATTAATAACTCTCGGCTTCAGTCTGAGTCTTATCAGTGAGGGCGCGAAGCGATCAACCCGGCCTTGCATTTATGAGGGTGGATCATGGCAAGTGGTGGGCGGTCTTAACCTACACCCTCCTGCGTTCATGCCTACGCAGTTGAGCGCCGTACGCAGGGATGAAGGAATCCTGGAGGGTTGAGCCCGAGCGGGGTGGAGACCCCGGCAAGCAATACGCCCTCTTTGGCCCTGATTTCCTGCTAAACGGTAGCCCTGTGACTAGCCAACACAGGGAAACGGCAATGTGTCCCGTCAGAGGGCCACAGGCGAGGTGTGGGGGGGACGGACTCGGCCATGCTGACGGGGTGAGTATGTGCGGAACACCTGGCTGACTTTGATCGGGTCAGCCAGCCGCACATTTCGAGCCCCCGATGTCGCGCAGTGAGCTCCCAACCTCTGCACCTATACTCTCCTGATAATCCTGGTGTCCCGAATGGGACATCCCCAAAGGTGCGGGCTCCGTGGTGGGTGGGAAATCAGGAGAGTGAACTCAAGAACAATGAATTATGGATTCTACCGATCAATCTAATCTTATCAATCACTCAAAACCGGTGGTACTGGAGGGGAAACCCAAAAGTGCCCCATCAAGCACAAAATCAAACACAGAACAGCGCCCTACGGTAAGTGGTAGGCCAAAGGGGAAACCCCAAGGCCAACCGCGTACCGATGCCGGTGCTGGCCCAACACCAGCGGTAGTGGCCCGAGCCTCGTGCTCTGTGGTCCCCGCTCAGACACCTGGCTCTGCATCGCAGAACCCAACGCACACAGCCCTTGAGGCAGGGTGGACTCTGGTGAGTCGCAAGCCCAAAACCACGGCACCCATCCGCTTGAAAGGGGAAAGTAGCCAGGGCAAGCGACCACCTCCAGCTCCCAGTGGGAGCAGGGGACGCCCTGCCCGAAAGAACAAACGGAGTCGGCTCCGAGAGCGCGAGCGACTTCAAAACGCGAGCAACACCCAGCAGAAGGGGGGAGAGGCGAGGCCCCCAGTGGCTGGCGGGGATGGTTCTGGGACCGCACCAAAGCGGCTACCTAGACCGGATTCGCAACCCCCTGGAAGGGCCCCCCTCCCTTCTAAGAGCAAACCGGCGGACAAGGCGCAGAGGTCCTCGACCAATGCCAAACGGGCACGCCTCGATGAGACGATCTCTCCAAGAGGCGAGCACAAGCGGCAGAAAGTTGAGAGGCCCGCCCAGAATAAATCATACGCCGAGGCAACCAACCCCGAACTCATGGCGGTTATTACCTCGGCCAAAACAGGATTCATACGGAGCCCCGATGCTGACACCATACAGGAGGCCCTATGTGAGCTCCTCACTCAAGGAGCTGAGGAATGCGGCGAGGATGACGTCGGCCCACAGTTTCGGGGAAAACCCGTCTACGGCGATGGGGCCTTGAAACTGTGGTGCCACGACAAGGCCACTTTCCAGTGGCTGGAGGACGCCGTCAGCACCATCAGGCTGCCGTCCGGGGAGCCCCTCTCATTGAAAAATGGGGTGGAGGCTCCCCGGAGGGTGGTCTGTGGACTTCTACTCCCCGGCAAATGGGAGGATGCGCGCCGAATAGGTCGCATACTCAAGTGGCAAAACAAGTGGGCGGAGACTCACCGTTGGCTTGTCCACAAGCTGAATCAGCAACGTGGGCATACCTTCGTGGTAGTGAGCCTGCCTGAAGATCTGGTCCCCACTATCCTGGAGCATGGCCGGCGCTTCACATATCAACTGGGCACGGTCTACCTGAGATTCAGGTCGAAAAGGGGCCTCTACACTGACGCGCCTCCAGAAAACAAAACTACACAGGACACAGGACGAATGGATGTTTCCCCGGAGCCCTCTACCTCCTCTGGTATCACCAGGGAAGGAAAAGGGCCCTCCCCGACCCCCGACCCTGTGGACACCGACGAATGCCCGGCGGTGTCCATTAGTGACGACGAGTGTGCGTTGGGGATGGGAGACATCCGATTGAGCGAGGACGAGGACGTGGAGCTGCTGTCTGGCGATGGCGGTATCCCCCTCGCTCAATAAACTGCAAGTCGTCCAGAGCAACCTCCACCACAGCCAGGCCGCAACGGTTCAGCTCCGGAAATGGTTGGAGGTAAACAACACAGCCGTGGCGCTGATCCAGGAACCGTGGATCAGTGCCCGCGGCCAAATAAATGGACTCTCACATCTGAGAGGTAAGCTATTATCCACCAATAACTCAGATAAACCACGAACTTGCATCTACTACTCTAATAATTTACATGTACAGCCACTAACAGAATTCTGTTCCAGAGACCTGTGTGTCGTCAAGCTTTTAGCTGACACGGCCACAGGCCTACCTGAAGTGGTGCTCGCCTCTGTCTATATGGCGGAGACTGATGTACCACCACCGCAGGAAATGGAACGGCTAATCAAGTACTGCGAGCAGAACGGCCAGCATATCGTCGTGGCTACTGACTCCAATGCCCACCATCCGTTGTGGGGCATGGAACTCGCAAATGACAGAGGTAAGAACTTAACAGAATACTTATTCACAACTAACCTTCAAATCCTTAATAGAGGTACTGTACCAACCTTCGTAAATAAAAGATGCAGGACGATTATAGACCTAACCCTAGCATCAGAAGGAGCAGTAAATCTTATCCAAGACTGGCACGTGTCCGAAGAAGCATCCTTCTCGGACCACAGATGGATAAGATTTAGCTTAGAAACAGCCATTAAAGAACAACAACCGAAACGGAATCCCCGAAAAACCGATCGTAAACTATACACTGACAAACTACACCAGAGCCTGGGGAAAACGGGCACACTGCTGGACACAGCACACATAGAAACACAGGTTAAGGAACTGACATCAAACATAGTGAACAGCTATAACTCCGCATGCCCACTTAGTGACTCAGCCCCGCGACAAGGCCAACACTGGTGGGGGCCTGAGCTTGAGAGGCTTCGAAGAAGGGTAAGGAGACGTTTCAATAGAGCAATGAACACATGCGCGGATGAGGACTGGGAAAACTACAAGACGGCCAAATCCAAACTAAAAAAGCGCATACGGTTCAGAAGCACCGCGTCATGGCGAGGCTACTGCGGGAACATTACGTCTTGTGCACAAGCGAACAGAATAAGGAAAATCCTAGGCAACTCAAATTCAACTGAGTTAGGTTCAATACGCAAAATAGACAACACATACACAACTTCCCCTGCGGAAACGGAGAGAACCCTACTGGAAACACATTTCCCAGGATGTAGGTTCGTCCAAGACGACAGGTACGAAGAAATGAACTATAATACATCGATCCACAACTGGCGATACGCTGAACAAGTAGTAACATACGAAAAGACAAAATGGGCAGTGAACACCTTTGAACCGTACAAAGCTCCGGGCCAAGATGGAGTATTCCCAGCACTCTTACAATGGAGCGGGGACACACTGGTCCAGCACCTGGTCGACATCTTTCGAGCCTGTCTAGCTTTCAGCTATGTGCCCCACAGCTGGCGAGAGGTAAAAGTTATATTTATACCGAAACCAGGAAAAAACGACTACACTGACGCGAAGTCCTTCAGACCTATCAGCCTCACATCGTTCTTCCTGAAAACATTAGAAAGGCTATGTGACAGAGAACTGAGGGATGGTGCGCTTAAGAACATACCACTACACGGAAACCAACACGCATACAGCCAAGGCAAATCCACTGAGTCGGCCCTACATGCCGTTGTGGGCAAGATAGAAGTGGCCCTCAAAAACAAAGCAATTTGCCTAGGCACCTTTATAGATATTGAAGGAGCCTTCGATAAAACCAATTTCTCCAGTATACAATCAGCACTGAGAAGACACGAAGTGGATGAGGTGCTGATCAGCTGGATTAGCAACATGCTAAAACAAAGAACGATAAAAACAACAGCAAATGAGACCCCATGGGCCATAGTAGCGAAGGGGTGCCCTCAAGGGGGGGTACTGTCGCCGCTGCTGTGGAACATGGTCGTAAATGACCTCATCATCAAACTAAACAAAGAACATTTCTATACAGTAGGATATGCTGATGACATAGCTATACTGGTAACAGGAAATTATGCCAATACACTCTGCGACATTACACAAGCTGCTCTCCGAATAGTGGAAAGATGGTGCAGAGCATATGAACTATCGGTAAATCCAACAAAGACGGAACTAGTAATGTTTACCAACAAACGACTACTAGGTAACTACCGATTACCCAAACTCTTCAGCACAGAACTACAGATATCAACTGAAGTCAAGTACTTGGGAGTAATACTGGACAACAAGTTGAACTGGAACAAACATCTGGACAACAAAATTAAAAACGCTACTATCACCTTCTGGCAGTGCCGCAGAATGGTGGGTAAACAATGGGGACTTTCACCCAAGATAACACTATGGCTCTACACCGCGGTGATAAGACCCATGATCAGTTACGGCGCGGTAGTATGGTGGCCACGAACCAAGCTGACAACTGCAACCGACAAGCTGGACAAATTCCAAAGACTCGCCTGCATGGCGACGACCGGCTGCATGAGGACAACTCCAACTGCGGCCCTCGAAGCAATGCTGGACCTTCGACCCCTCCCACTGTTCATCAGACAGGAAGCGGCGTCAACAGCAGTGCGTCTAAACAGAGCCGGCCTTTGGAAGCACATGAGGACCCCACACACAGAAATCCTTTACAAGACTGTCAATGAGGAACCGCTACTGGAGGCGGTTGTGGATAGGATCCCAAAACAATACATCTTTGACAAAAAATACAAGATACAATTATTTGAAGATCCCAACGAAGGACTGAACCCCAGAGAGGTCCGAGTCTTCACTGACGGATCTAAAACAAACTCAGGAACAGGTACTGGGGTATTCTCAGAAGACCTCAATATTAGGATATCAGCACCGCTTGGTGCCCACAACACAGTATTCCAGGCTGAATGCATGGGCATCAAGTTGGCGGCAGAAGCAATCATAGCGAGAAGAGTAAAGAACTACTCCATTCGAATACTCTCCGACAGTATGTCAGTACTTCAAGCACTGAATAGCTATGACATAAACTCAGGGCTCATTTACGAATGCCATCAAGCACTCATGGAGGTATGTATACAAAACCACGTAACCCTACAGTGGATTAAAGGACACAGCGGCTCACGTGGCAATGATGCGGCAGATGAACTAGCCAGAAAAGGGTCGGAGACGGACGCTGTAGGACCAGAACCGATAGTGTCCCTCCCCTGCCAATGGTCCAGAACAACTATACACAAAGGTACAAAATCTTCACATAATAATACATGGACCACCCTTACGGTTTGTAGACAGGCGAGGGAAGCACTCCCAACGCTCAATGCCAGTCTATCTCGTATACTAATTAAACTTAAAAGGCAAGAGCTTCGCACTCTAACTGCCGCCCTAACGGGTCATGGTCCATACAATAAACACCTTTTCAATTTAGGTATCACAGACAGCCCTCTATGCAGAGCGTGCATGGAGGGGGAGGAAACGGCTGCGCACATCCTACTCCAATGCTCCGGCGTGGCCAACTACAGGGCAAAGTACCTTGGAGTGCCAAGGTCGCTCCCCGAAGTCTTCAGCAAACCAAGGAGGCTGCTGAGATTCCTGGAGGAGCTTGGGTGGCACGAGTAGGACCCTGCACCCACCACACGCAAAATAGGCGCTTTGTCGTCGAGTTGCGGAAACCAGCCCGTTGCACCAAGTACCAAGTACCAAGTACCGTCCCACATATATGGCAGATCCATATTTCTATTTGACAGTAAGAATCGAATTTTCTTGAATCCTTATTAATATTAATTGAACAAAGAAACTGGACAAGAAAGTTTAATGACAAAAAGGATTCAATGTGTCTAGATTGTTTTTGTTAAATCCTAATTAGTTCATTACAGTAACAGGAAAAATACCAAAAAGACCCTAAACATGGATCCTTTTTGTTGAACTTAAACTGATCTCACACTCACTCACTCACACTCAACCTGATCTCAGAATAGGTAAAACTTTAATTATAAAGTCCGTTCTGTTATATTACTAAGAGCAAAACATTTTAAAGTTTAAAAACAAACAAGAATTTTTACACTATATTCATAGTTTTATTCAAGATAAATAACAAATAGTAATAATTTTAATAAATGGGTCTTTACTGTGAAACAAAATTAAGAGCTACTGCAATTAAACATATAATTTACCAAGAAGGACCCAAAACCATATTTTCCTAAATATCTCATAAAATACTAAACTATTCACAACAAAGCATACATAATATAAAAACATAGGCAAATTTAGAGTTACATGCATATGTAAGTTTTCAAAATAAAACAAGAATGAGAAAACTCTTTTGAACTTCAAAGTACCGTATCTAAAAATTTACTGGATGTGGATTGAACCCTTTTTGCTTAACTACGTCCAGTTTTCATAACGGTGCATAACAGTAAATGTCAAAAACACATACCTCAGCACACTGACGGGCCCAACTCATAGCATGAGCTGCGGTGTATTTAGGCTTGGGATGATTGTGAAGAACATTATACAGAGAGCCACCTTCAGCATACTCCATCACAAGACATACGTGGGGACCCTGTGTACATGCTCCATACAGTCTCACTATATTCGGGTGCGACACGCGCGATAACTGACGCACTTCAATCGCGAATTCACGCCTTTCAGCCTCAGAATTGATGTGCTTTACTGCCACATAAGTGCCCCTCCATAAACCCTTCCACACCACTCCAAAAGCGCCTTTTCCGACAACCTGCCAACATCGTAATCAAATTTAGTATTAACTCAATATACCAACAATATACTCAATATTTTGACAACAGACTCAATATTTGAAGTAAAAAAAACACAAGAAAGATTTAACACCAATTCTATGCAAGTATAATTACCGATAATTCTCGTATTTCATTGTAATCTATCTCCTCCACAAATGTCTGCTGGACAGGCGAGTCTTGAACACTGGAAGCCATGGGTATACTTATTATCACATTATCAAAATGATTACTACATACGACATATATTATATTATTTCCTTAGATTTCTCAATAAATGTGCAAATTTAGTTGGTTTTACTATTTCGCTTAGTATTGTTTGGCAAAGAAAAGCAACTGCGACAAGGCCGCCATCTTTGAAACTGTAGAACAAATGTCATTTCCTTATTTTTTTTTATTATTAATGGTTTTGGCTTGGACACAAGTCCTTTGAGCCACGTTTTCGTTTAATTATCGGATACTCGGTAATATTTTCCTTTGTAGTTCTAATAGATTATGTTTTCAATTTCTCTTAAATAACTTAGTTCACTTATTCGGGTTTTTTTACATAATTTTTTAAGCGGCGGGAGTCAATATTTACGTTTTCACTTTCACTTAAATCACATTATCTTCTATCACTTTGAACAAAAACTTTGAATTCGTAATTGGAAATTTTAGGATAAAGTCTATAGTAATTTGGTTTTAAATAAGGAATATAGTTCTAACTTTCTTCATCACTATTTCTTTCTTCGTTTTTTCTTCATAATATACTTAACATAAAAATAATCTTTGTAAAAGCTGTACTTGTAACTTCAAAAGCCCGCCATTTCCAATGTCACTTCCATGATTCTGTACTTGTTAGAGAGTTGTACTCGGAACAAATACACATTAACAATGTATTTTAGGTACTATAGTATTTACTTGTAAGTCCAGAGAACTCCTACGGAATCAAAATTGCACACAAATGGAGTAAACAGCCATAAAGCACTGGCTCCGGCTTATATTTCAGTTTTACGAAATATTTGCGTATCACTTGTGCTATTATAGACATGACCGAATGAATAGGTATAACAAGTTCTTCTGGAGCGACACAGTAAATTGAAGTTACAAATATTTCATCTACCATATCAAGGTTCTGTTTGTGGGGGACCTTAAATGTCCGTGTCTTTAACATAAATATATAAGATTAAAAAACAAGGTCTGCTGGGATACCAATCCAACAGTCTGTGCAGGATTTGTGATTCATAAATACAAAACATACACAGCGTATCAGACGACCTAACTAGAGACAACCGGGTATTTTGTTTTTTATTATATATTTTTTTCTATATGTTTCCATATGATTAAGGTCATTAGCATCATTTTTGTATCGGGTAACATAAATGCCACCTTTTACAATCAGAAGTGGGAAGTGATAAATTTCTTTTACATGGCTATTTCCATATACTAAATCTATGACTATTTCAGAGTAGGAAACTTATTGATTGTTTTGCTTGGCTTTTATGAGATAGATTACTGGTAGCGGAAGAAACTTACTATCAACTTAAATTTAGCAGGATCATATTAAAACTAGCTTCTAATTTCAACATGTGCAATAGGGAGCATGTCTTTGGCATTGCAACTAATTAGTTATTACAAAAGTGGCATATGTGTGTATAGGTATGTTGTCTTGTATCAACACCTACAAACCTATAAGGGGGTCTACTCTCGATCTCCGTCCGACATCCGTCCGAAACAATTACTGTCAAATAAGTAATATTCGACAAAATAAAAACACAAGTATCAAGTACGAAGCTTCATTCGCATCACGCGTCTTTTCATTTGGTCAAGTATTGCTTATTTGGCAGTAATTGTTTCGGACGGATGACGGACGGACATCAAGAGTAGACCCCCGTAACGTACATAAACACTTTAGCGCCTACATTATGGGAGTGTTTAGAATTTTGTTAGTAAACTAATTGTTTAGGTATCCTTTTGAATTGTAATAATATAATAATGTGAAAATGCTTTCGTCTAATGCATAGCCTAGTCAATAAGTGATAGTTTGGTAAGGAATTCTAATCAATTACACCAGTATTGAGATTTAATAGTAATATATCAAGAAAATGTATCAAGTACAACTAAGACTACATTTTAAGCAAATGAAGCATATTATAAAAGTACATAATTATAAACATAGTTGACTACCTACCTACGTATATTTAAGAGCTTTGTATCTTGGCCATATAGGGCTGTGAGATTTAGTCAAAAGAAATTATAGTGTCCCTCTTGGCAAGTTTAACACTGCTTATCGACGGGGAATCTAACTGTTGCATCGCAAGAGATGTACATTTAATTTTAATGTTGGTCGCGCTTGACATCATTTCTCTTAAAAGATCAGCTGCCGCTTTACATTTGAAAGAAACAGCTACTTCCAATGGAGTTTCATTCCTGCGATTGGTGATATATAGATTTGCCCCTAATTTTACGAGAACCACTATTAGATCACAGTTGTTACTCATGGCAGCGAAATGCAGAGCTTGCCGCTCACCAGGAGCATTCGGATCATTGATTGACGCACCATGATTTATTAAGATTCGAAGGATAGCTTCTTCTGTTGCTGTAGGCGTACACATCATGACGAATCCTGAAATGAATACATTGTAACTGCATTATCAAACATTAATTTTTATTGAAAAGTGGGAATAAATTAATAAATCCAGACATTACTTTGTGCAAGTTCATATTAATAAAAATGGAAGTAAACCCAGTGCCGGCTAAAATCATGCAAAATGCTGTGCTTGTGTGGAATTTTTTTATGCGATTAATTTTCACACCCCCTCTCCGCATAAAATTAATAAATAACACAAGCGCACCGATAGTCACAAACACTACCACCAAAAATATATATTTATAAAAAAATCTGAATGGGTCTTATTCCGAATAATGTGATTAATTTATTTATACCTACTTAATACTTAATTACATACATAAACATACAAGAGAATAATATTTTTATTTGCTAAGTTTTTTTTTAATTTCAAACTGTGTGTGGTAATTGGTTTTGTGTGCGAGGGGTTATTGATTGTTCGACGCTTGGTCGAAGAATCTTCTTTGAAATGAACATTTAAAAATAATGTTTAATTACGATCATTGACTTACAATTATATGGACGTCGGGTCCGCGCTAAAAAG
>NW_020653853.1:17610058-17645312 GCF_003589595.1 Hyposmocoma kahamanoa | reverse complement strand
TATAGTTAAAAATTACTAAGAAATTTTCATACGTCGATCGAGCTGTAGTCTGCCATCCGGACGTCGGCCTGGCTGCGGCGATGTTGGCGTCTTCTCGTTCATATAGACTGCTAGTAGTGCCTACGGCTACCCCTCGCCCTGAAACTGCTTCTGAAATACTTTTACTTATATTACGAGAAGTCTCTTCACTCATATTATCATAAACGAAAATTCTTTATCTTATTAATATCTACATTACTATTCGCGTCCCATATTTATGTGTTCGTAAAACATTAATTAAAAGTTGGCAGTTACGTAATGACAGGTGTCTTTGGCATTTTTATTGGCCAGTGATTTATAACAAACATTTTTAATTAAAAAATAGTTGTGAAATGGTTTTCTGGAGGGTATGGGTGGGTTAAAATAAAACAATAATATATTAAGATAATACTATTTTAATACAGCAAGTATACCATTCATTTACACGTAAACTAATCCTAGGTAGTTTTAATAAAATGTGAAGTTTGACTTCACCAAAAACTATGAATATCCGGAGAAACTAGATAAATAAGTATGGGTATCTAGTTTTGATTAAATGCTATTGTATTGTGTATAGAGATACAAGACAGATATGCATAGAACTGAGGTAGGAAATGCTAAAGAAATATCAAGATTAGTTGGCAGATACGAGGATCCATAAAAAATATATGAACGACAGGATGGGTGATAGGCCTTTAAATGTCTAATTTCTTAAAAATAGAACGGATGTATCTCTATCCTATGTCTAGATTAGGTAGGTATCCGCTATACAGACTGCGAATTAAATGCGCGACAATCTCCCACCCCAAATTAATGCCATAATGGCGTCCATCCGATTCAGAAACCTGCGTAACCGAATGCGAACACTCTGCTATGGGAAAAATAGGCTGGATTTATATTTTTCCAAGGTATTCAGGGTTAGCAGGCCGTTTCGTATGGACGCCTGACTCTGAGAAATCGCTTTAAAGTATCAGTCGCCGATATACAGGAATATCCTGTTCCTGCACCCGCGGCCCGGAGCGCAGCAGCTCAGCCAGAGTGTAAAGGTCATCGCGAGGCCTGTAGTTGTTCTGGTGCATCATCATGGCATCAGAGCGTTTTCGAGCGACCATGAAGCGCTTTACTTTATTGTTAGCGTATTGCCGCTTGCGGCGGGCTTCCTCGTATCTTTGAGCTAGCTCAGTCGGGTCCACTTGGTACAAGTCAGGGTAGCCGTGTGCGAGAGCCATGCGGTTCTGTTCAGAGAAGTAGGAGTGGTGTGGGTAGTCGCGCTCATGTGGGCTGATAACGACTGGCTCGTTGTACCACACATCGCCGCTTTCGTCTACTTCTGGTTGGTCCTCATCGGAGCCAACGCGTCCATAGTAGTGATCGGCGGCCCACTGGTTTGCATTCCACTCTTGTTTCCTTCGTTCTTGGGCTTCCCATAGGTTAAGTAAAGCTCGCACGTCGGCTGCGCTTAATCCAGAGTCTCTCTTGCGTCGTTCCGAGATAGGCCTGTTGAGGGAGTCAAGCAAACATAAAGGTAAACATACCTTACTTCGATGGTCCACTATTATATAGCAAAGAATAAAATATTTTTACCTAAAGTTCTTCTTTCCTCCGCCTGAGTTCTTAGTAGCGGTCTTAGCTGAAGCTGCAGCTCCGCCAACTTTGGTTCCGCTGCCACGCTTACGACGGTGCACATCGTGCTCAGGACCGGCGGACTCTATCGGAGACAGAGCCGCGTGATCTGCAGGTCTATGGAAATTAAACCAGTCACTTTTTTGAATTTTGCTACGTAGATCGGCGACAAAAGCTGTAAAAATGCTTACTTCAGGTTTTTCTTCCCCGAGCCTGATTTGGTGGCTACCTTAGTAGCAGCTCCAGCGCCTCCTACTTTGGTTCCGCTGCCACGCTTGCGACGGCGGTTGTCGTAGCCGGAGGACATGCTCTCCATGGCCGGAGGTTCTCCATACAACTCAGGTCTCATGATAAGGTTGTCAAGTTCTCCCGTGGACTGGGGAGAGTCGAAACGCTGCTCGACACCTTGTTCGAACCCTTCGGAATTGCCTGAAATAAATAGTTTGTTAAAACTATGCTTTACGGCCGTCCCTGTTATGACGATATTCAAGATGGAATTGATGACGTATCAATAGGAAATTAATGATGGTGTTTATGGGTTAAGACATAAAAAAAAGAGTAGAATGGGTATGCTTTCTTTTATACGTTGCTAAAATTTTTTTTTTATTGCAACATCGATGACATGATAAAGCTCGCTTAGGTGTGGCCATTACCTTCTTCGCTGAGAGCAAGTGGATATGGTTCCAGGTCATTTTTGTCGCTCTTGTTCAGGAATAGGGACTGTGTGTCGTCTTTTGTTTGGTCCCAATTTTCGGGTAGCTCACCAATTGGGCCGCCATCTAAAATGTGATTCATGGAACAGTATCTAGATTGAAAATCAACAAAAAAGCTAACAAAGTACGTATGATTATCGATAATGATGATACATTGGGCTCATACCGAAGCGAGCAGGTTAAAGATTGGGTATATGGCTTTGAAATGAGGTGATGAGCAATCTTGATGTGATCTTCATAATGATTAATAAAATCTATAGATCAGTGTTGTACCTATAGAGCACATAATATTTGAATTAAATTATACGAATTAGTTCCAAAAATTGACTAAAAGATATGGACACTGGATAGAAAAGATAACTTCGACATTGACGACAACACCAACGTTGCCCCATGTATTCAAATAAAAACTCGAAAGCTATTGGTAAAGGATATCTAAGTCTAAAAGAATGTCATGAAAAATATTTAAATATGATCTCTCTTTGTTTGAGAAGTAAGACACAGGAAGGTAGGTAGGTACTCGTACCTAGTAAGACTTAAATAAAGACACATGTGCCTACTCAAACGGACGCCATTTTACCGCCTCACATCGTAGTAGCAGGATATAAGTAGGTGTTCCGTGTTAGCTCCTTCAACTAGTAACTAATAGGCAACATTCTTTACCTATCGCGAGAAAATCAATGTAGCAATGTCTATATCGAGTCAGTCCATTGTTAGGTGAAAGGTCATAGCCGAGTGGGTAGATGGGGAAAGGTGGAACTACGCAGATAAGAACGGCGCAGTTGAGACACCTGTTGCTAAATATAGAGCGCAGCCAACCCGGCTGATCGATACGCCACGACAAACAACAACACAGCTATATACACTATATCAATATACATCCACCCCACCAAAAGATGCCAAAAAGTAGAAACAAAATACAAAAACTGAAATTATAAGAGTTGTGAAGCAACGTACCTTTATTGTTAGTAGGCGTCGGTACCGCATCGGCAAACAAAAGAACCGCGAAGGCCGCGGTCAAAGAAAAGAATAACATCTTGGACGACTATTCGATTTATTTTTTTAGACTTCGTAAAACAAAAATTGAATTAAAAATATTGGTTGAAATCAACAGGAGACCGGATGCGTGTGGTAGGCTTGGCCGCGCAGGACGAGTGCCGTCTATCAGCAACCACACCAGAGAGAATACTCATCGCTCCTGTCGATAATTTCGCGACTTGCGCACTAACTCCGCCAGGGATGCACTCGATGACTAACACGTTTTCTAGAAAATTACATAGGGTACTTGGAAAATGTATGCTATACGTACGCGACAAAGTTAAAAGTGCTAGCCTTGTACCGATTCGCGAGGGAGCTTGAACTATTTAAGATCTCGATTATGGAGTCTCTATTTCCTTTTAGTGGACCCTCATCTATTCATCGTCACCTCAATCCCCTGTTTCTAACTGCCTGTGTCTGTAAATTATAAATTAATAATAACTATGCATTTCTAAATCTCTAAATAAGTAACTACAGCAATGACAGAGACATCTATAGTAATATTTGTCATCTATACTCGATGATGTTCGTACGAATGTTAAAATCTCACATTTCAAGTAAAATTTGTTAAATCCTTTGAGTTTCAAATACGTCTCTGGTAATCCATCTCTGAGCTATGACGTCTGTGACCGGCCGGCCCTTCTTCATGCCTCTACCTCTACACGAGTACCAACGCCGCTCTTGGCGCTCCAGCTCGTTATTCACAACACATTAAACATGCCCTGCGTACTCTTATTTTGGTATAGACACACACACAGTAGGTACTAATGCATAATATGTGCAAATTCTGTTGTCACACAATGTAATTTTCCGCCCAATGAATTCGGCGAATTTTAATTCAGTAAAACTGTACGCTATCCTGTTTCTAGTGTCTGTCCTAACGATTTTATTTAATTTCTGGACTCTTGTTCCAGAGAACATGTCAGTTCCATCATGACCTTATTCTAATTGTTACACAAATTTACAGTAAAAATGACAATTTTATATTATTAATCGACTTCAAAAAGGGAGGAGGTACTCAATTCGTCGGTGTGTTTTTTTTTGTATGTATGTTACGCGATAATTTTGGATGATTCTTTTGTTGGAAAGAGGGTACCTCGGTATTGGTCCCATTTAAATTTGAAGAAAGTATTCTACTTCTAAGGGTGGCCAACTAGGGATGAATCCGGCTTCGCGCACTTTCCTCAAACTGCCTCTGTGGCCGAACGGTTGCCATGCCGGACTGCCACGCAGAGGTCCTAGGTTCGATTCCCGGGCCGGTAGAAATATTTGTGTGGCCTACATTTCTTTCTCTCGTGAGTTTGGGTGTAATTTGTGGTTGTCTATGTGTGTGTCCATGGCACCCGCGACACAGGGTTTCCCTAGTGCGGGGCGAAGTTGAGTGTGTGCGTTATTATTATTATTACTTTCCGGTAAACGATTTCAATAAAACTCGGCTAATAGATGAAATTCCACGAATTTTTGAGGTCGATTTTTTAAATAAAAAATTATAATTATTTTGTGTGTATGATACGCGAAATACACTGGGTTTTACATATTCTTAAAGTAATGCATCCAAAGTAACACCCTGAAATTTAAAATAAATATAAAGTTATGCCATCTTCTGAATAATCATTATAAGATACGGTTTAAGAAAGTAAGACATCGTTTGTGAACCGATTTCAATGTTTCTTTTTTGTTCGAGAGGGGGTACCTCAGTAGTGGTCCCGTTTAAATTTGAAGAAAATATTCCACCTCTAAGCGGCCAGTTACAAGAGTTCATCTACATTAAAGGCGAATCTGAATTATATAGTCTAGGCAATAACATTTAAATTCCTCTGGATAAAACAACCACCACGCGCTTCGCCGCGTAGACCAAAGTCAAGCCAGACTCGCCTGCGTGTCCGGGACGCTAATTTCAGTTAAAACGTAAATTTTGATGAAAAAAGCTAATTTTGCTATGACAGTTAGACGCACGCGGTCGCTGCGCGGCGGTAACGCGGACTCCGCTCGTCAACCGGGCGGCGGTGGGTGGCAAATTACGATGATTACGGTTTTAAATTTCATCCACATTCCGTTAACCGATTTCAATAAAAAATGGCACATGGATGTAATTAAATAAATAAATATATATATCAAGTAACGATGTTTTACCATGTCACACAACATTTTCGTATGTTTTGATAAGGGATCAGATAGAATCCTTGGAAAAAAATTAATGTCTAGACAATTCAATTTTAATATAATCATCAATAGTCGCTGGTCTTCGTTCTAAGTACATTCTTCCAACGAGTGCCGAATGTTTTCAATTTTGTTACCTCTTTAACAATTCGGTGAATTTGCTTTTTTCATGAGATGCCTGTCCAAACTTGTTCGAATGTTTGGAATGTAGTCTAAACATTGTATCTAGCTTGCATAATTCACAATTAACAAACAAAGATATGTGATGTGGCTCACATTGAAGAATTCTTTATGTACCTTCTATGGATCTTGATCAAAGATTTCTTTCCCACTTTATTCAAAAGGGGAATTTTCAGGTTAGTTAGTATCTAATTTCGGTGGCAATTGTTATTGTAATATTACGAGTAATATAGACACACACACAGTAGGTACTAATGCATAATATGTGCAAATTCTGTTGTCACACAATGTAATTTTCCGCCCAATGAATTCGGCGAATTTTAATTCAGTAAAACTGTACGCTATCCTGTTTCTAGTGTCTGTCCTAACGATTTTATTTAATTTCTGGACTCTTGTTCCAGAGAACATGTCAGTTCCATCATGACCTTATTCTAATTGTTACACAAATTTACAGTAAAAATGACAATTTTATATTATTAATCGACTTCAATCTTATAAGTACGAGTACTTAACTACTTAGTTATATTTTTTTTAGTCGAAAGTGTTAAGTTGTTAACTGTACAAAACTAAATAGTGCTATCATAGATCGATATAATAAGTCATTTTCAGGTCACTTTCTCCATCTGATTTCGGTGACATTTTTTTTTTATATTTTAGAATATTATCATGTAGTATTATTTAATATTCGAGTGTTATTTGGAAATATTATTTAATATTTCACGATATTATACTCAAATACTTAAATAATAAAAAATGCCATAAAAATAAGGCAGAGAAAAATAACATGAAAATTACCCACTTATTGTACGCCACCCTATTGTACCTTTTACAAAATATAATTTTTCTTTTACTTATCCATTTAACACTCCTTATCGCGGAGAGCCATTGTCATAAATATGACGAATTTTATTAAAATAAATTTATGGCTTTTGTATATTTAGGTAATACAATATCGTCCTTATAAAAATTGTTTATAGGCTATTCAGAGAAAAAAAGTATATAATTAAAACAGGCTACGCTCTAGGTCTTGGAACAAATCTTAGGCTGCTTTCATCAGACTTATCGGCTTTTACTTGCTTATATAACTAACAGCAACTCAAGAAAATAATCTTATAAGCAGATAGGTACATCAGATAAATGGGACTTTAAGTCACAAATAAAGACGTTGATTGACCGAATGTGGCTTGGGAAGGTGCACAATAGTCGAATTTAACAAGACTCATCTTCTCGTTCAGGCAGTTAGCGAACAAAAGAAACTAGCGCAGCAATGAAACGTTCTTTGATCGCACCACGTCCTGTAAACATACGTACCTACCTTTAGTTATTCTGTTCTGTTAAATATGCAGTTGGTAGAGGCGATGTTGTCGAACAAAGCACAGCTTAGTCCCCTTTATTACGTACAGAAGTAACTTAGGATTTTGATGGAAAAGCTGTTTTGATTAGTCGTTCAAATTAGTTACTATAACGAAAACAAGTTGTTTCAACTTCAAAAATGGAGGAGATTCTCAGTTTGTCTGTTTTTTGTGTGTGTATGTTACGCGATTACTCCGACATTTGCAAACCGATTTCGATGATTCTTTTTTGTTGGAAAGAGGGTACTTCAGTTGTGGACCCATTCAAATTTGAAGGAAATATCACACTTCTGAGGATGGTAAATTAGGGGATGAATCCAGTTATTGAATTTCACCCACTTTTGCCGTTGAAAAATGTCGTATTGTAAAAATACTTTACGTGTAGATGACGCGCCTTAACTCGATTCATTCGATATTCAGTCACATGCTTAGAGGTGGAATATTTTCTTCAAATTGTTTTGAACCTATTTAATCGGGACCACAACTGAGGTACCCTCTTTCCATAGAAAAGAATCATTCAAATCGGTTCACAAATACCAGGATTATCGCGTAACACACATACAAAAAAACATACAGACGAATTGAGAACCTCCTCCTTTTTGAATTCGGTTAAAAAAGTACTATTCCGCAAGTTTATTAATACTTAATTATGGCAATTCCGTTGAGGTTTTAGGGTAATAAGCACAGTCCATTATACACTGTAAATTTTCTTGATTAATCCAATTTAATTATGTTTAGGTATTCGCTAAACAGCTATCGTAAATTCCCTAATCTGAACTGCACGTATAGCAGCAGCCATAGCAGGGAAAATCGTAGATAGGAAGACATTATTTTGGTAGTTTTATGGCGTGTACAATGAAAAATGCAATGCTTACTTTTCTCTTGGAAGATATGTTGCTTAGTGTTATTGGTAACTTTGTTCTGTTTTTTTTTCCTTCTTTTTTAAATTTCTGATAGATATATTTGTTCTCCAGTGAAATTTGAATAAAAGATAAACCTTATATAAAATTACTTTATTTCTTTTATTTAGTCCTAGAGTCGTATTCCAGAACTCTACTCAATGCTCAAGTCAGGACTTGAGTATGATTTAAAGCACTAGAAATCATACTCAAATCCTTGCCATTAGGGTCGTATTTCCAGTGCTTGAAATCATACTCAAGTCCTGACTTGAGCATTGAGTAGAGTTCTGGAATACGGCCCTAAGAGCCTATGCACACGGCATATTTTTTAGTGCGCGTTTAAATTAGACATTTGCAGAAGAGCTTATAATTTGAAGGCACCGCGCCATTACGCACGGATGACGCTATGCGCGTTTCTTGAACGAACGTTTAAGAACGTACCTATACAAAAATTTACTGTCTGTGACTGAATATCGTATAAATCGAGTAAACACAAAAAAAAAGTAAAAATTTGCCGTTTGCATAGGACCTAAAACGTTTTCGGAGTATTTTTATAATACGATATTTTTCAACGGCACGCAAAGGAAAAGTCGTTCAGTGGTGCTGAATCAAACTCTGATCTCCTGCCTGAAACCCACGCGGTCTCACAACAAGACTATAACCGCTTTATTAGGTTATCATCTGTTTCGGTTTTCAATTTCAAACATTTTATTAAAACAACATAGTAGGTATGTTGCCTACAGATCAATCAATTGCAAGAAAATCTAACTTAAATTGTACAGATTTACTAAATAAAATAATATAGGTAGTTACTTATTAATTTATATTAGAATCCTTTAGAAGTAAATAGGTAATAACCAAGTCCTAATTTTTTTCGCCCGCAAATACAAATTTGTAGTACCTCCTGCCGGTCATTTGATGAGACATGTTTTAACAATTTCCTTTCCTTTCATACAGGTACTTGTTGCATACCTACTATTAGGTACAGCGAACGGGAAAAATATTTGCTTTTTAGATGGATATTTAGCAAAAGTACAAGAAGGCACGTGCTGGCGCACGTAAAAGGAAGGAAGCTACAGATTTCGCAATATTAGTAATGAAAAATATAGTATGAATAACCTACATATTTAGGTTCGAACTAGGTTGAATGGATATTTCCAACCGAAACGCAGCAGTCTTTCTTTGAGTTTTCAAATAGCGAAAATTTTACATATGAATACTTTTTCCATAGATTTAACACCTTTGACCTCTATTATCGCAGGTCACAGATCGAAATTCAATATTTGGGTGTCGCCACGGCCTGTATTGTTGTATTGCTCATGCTAGTTTCAAATTTTATGCATACCCGGTGAGAAACAGCTGAGTAATTACGTTCGAAAATTGAGTGGATACCAAGAAAGTTCGCTCGCTGCGCTTCTCGCATGGCCAATTACCTTTTACCTACAGTATTGATAGATTTATATCGATCAAAACCAAAGTCATTGTTGATTATAACTAAGTTTGCAAGAGTATGGGAGATTATATGTATTTCTTTGGCAACAAAATATAATCTCCACCAAAATGACGGTGGAGTGACTTACGTAAATAGGCGAACACGAAAGAAGTGAAACTTGAACATGCATCTTGCATTCAGTTAAATGTATTTGATCATATTGTTCTATGTATTTATCGCTCGCCGTCAAATTCTAATGCGATAAAATTTATTGATCCTCTTAGTACCTATTTAGAAACTGTCAGATCTCATCATAATATAATTATAACGGGAGATATTAATATAAACCTCATACCTAAACCTAATGAAGCGTCAAATGAAATTATCAATAGGGTTAATTATTTAAATATGCTGTCTACACACGGAATTTTACCTGGTCACTCTATTCCGACTAGAGACGTTAGCTGTTTGGATCACTTCATGATGATATTTGATCAATATAAAATATGTTCGCATATCGCAGTGTTAAATACTGCCATTACTGATCACAATGCTATATTTATGAAATTATCCAAACTGACAAATTAAACAAAACAGATATTGTCATAAGACGAAAGAAAGCGCTGATTATGACAAAGCATTCACTAAACTTCTTGAAACGAGTCTTGCCACTTTGCTTTTTTGCGATGATTCTAACACAGTTGCTGAACAATTGACAGGAAAACTGGCTGAAACACTGGAAGAAAGTAAATTGATAATAAATGTACCAAGAAGTAAGCGTAGGAATTTGTCTGTTTTATCGACTGAGAGACTATAGTGCTAAACGCTTTATTTTAGATATTATGGACTTTTGTCCCTCTTCACCCAGTATTCCTCTTACCCCACCTGACCTTAATGCAACATTTTTTATTTTTTATTCAATTTGTAATTGAACCCGGGACCTCTGCGTGGCAGTCCAGCATGGTAACCGTTCGGCCACGGAGACAGTTAATTTTATAGCCAATAGTTATGTTTATTTCTTTTTTTATATTACTATCTACCCTTTTTTTTTTTTACTATCTACCTGAAAAGCGGGACGGTAGCTCAGTCGAAGAACATCAATATGCTTCCCTATAATAATTGAGGGGTGACGGCTCGAGTTCCCGTGACGTGTAGATACACGTCTTTAATTCACGAAATTAATTTCTAAGTTACGTACATTTGTGAATGTTAAGCAATATCAATACCACTCGCTAACGCTGAAGGGAAACATCACGATGAAACCTGTATGTTGACACACAACCTGTTCACAACCGTTAACGTATGAAGTCCCCAACCCATATTGGGTAATTTTCAGGTTAGTTTTCTCTACCTAATTTCGGTGGCAATTTTTACTTAAATATTCTAGAATATTATCATGAAGTATTCCTTAATATTCGAGTGTAGTGTCCTGAAATATTATTTAATATTTCACGATAATATACTCGAATCCTAAATAAAAGTTGCCACCAAAATTAGGTAGAGAAAACTAGCTTGAAAATAAAAATAACCTATTTGGGTCAACGTGTCGTCTTATGGGTTGAACCTTCTTCAGGACACCCGTGCCCAGCGGTGGGATGTATAATAATATAAAGTGCCAGACAACCACAGCATTGAACTGTTCACAAACTAGACCTTATCTATTTCTGCAGTTTTCTGAGCATTACTGCGTGCTAGTTTTGAAGGGTAAGGGTGCTGGTGAAATTACAGTATCATGGGACTTGTCAACTTGTCTCCGAGTGACAGGTGAGTGTTGCAGTGCCCCTCAGATCTGTGTGATTTAAAGCTCCGAGTGGCACTGTATGTTATGGACAGGCGTGTAGTCTGCGTCATCAGGTGCACGACTTGTTCATCCCATCACTTGATATTATAATAATATAAAATATACGCCATACGAATATTTCTGCCGGCCCAGGAATCGAACCCAGGAATTCGGCGCGGCAGAGCAGCGTGTTAACCATTCAGCTCAGTTCAATTCTCTGTATTTGTAAGACAGCAATACTACCCAGAACACTTAGACCAGAAACAATTTACAAAAGCCTATTGCCAAATTAAATAAATCAGAAATAAAATATTGCAAACCGTAGGCCACAGAGGTCGTCATAAAATGAGAAAAAACTACATAAGTTAAAAAACAGTTTATTAGAGCTTCATAATATCTTATTTCAAACACGTAATGTATGTTGTATGTATGGAAACATTAAGTTTATATAGATTGACTAACAACAACAGTACACTTTGTATATTGAGTATGTGACTTCATTTTGTAATATTATGACCTTTCATAAATATGTGTACACAAATTAATTAATACGAAGACATAAAATTGTACTGTATTGATTGCAATCAAATTATTGTGAATATTCCTGGTGATGAAACCACATCGACTACAAACTAAACATTATTATAAACACTTTTGTCAGATGACCACTATTGTCCATATTCACTTATATCCAGTGAAATTTAATAGTACAAAATTAAAATTGAGAGTCCCATGATTCAATTAAACTAAGTATGTATCCATGCAACCAAGATAAGGACATCTCTCAACAAATAAAGTGAACTTCTAGGACTTTTTTTTGTCTTTTTTGTCTCCCTTTCTTTTAATGATTTTACGTTTCTTTTTGTCAGGTTCACTCTCAGAGCTTGAGGTAGAGGAATCACTGCTAGTTGATGATGAAGTTGAACTATCACTTGACGAACTACTGCTGGATGTTGACTGTTTCTTTTTCCTTCTAGCACGCTTCTTTTTATGATCTGATTCACTTGAAGAACTGGATTCACTGGTTGAGGAACTTGACTCTGAGGAATCCGTCTCAGATGATGTGGATGGCTTACGCTTCTTTTTAAGTTCTTTGTAGGTGGCTTTCTTAGTTTTCTTATCTTTATGGTCCTCTTTAGAGAGGTTTTTCTCCACATTTTTTACCTTTCCTGTAGGTGAAGGTGTTCTTGGCTCTGGGTTCTTAGTTTCATGTTTAGTAATTTTCTTGTTGATTTCCCTTTCTTCTGAGATTGAGGTTTTACATTTCAATTTATAGTTTTCAACATTTCTGTTGTTACTTTCTTGCTCTTTTTCAGACTTCCTATAATTTGTTTCATGGTTTCTTGAGTCACTTCTGGAATTATGATAGTCTTCATGTTTTTCTGAATTTTTATCATGTTTGTTATTATCTGGTTTCTCTTTGTTATGATGTTTCGATAGTAATTTATTTGGCACAGATCTTTCACCTCCAGCAGGTGACTTTTCTGACCTAGATTTAAATGTTCTAGAATGATCATCTTTGTCTTTATTTTCTTCCTGGTGTTTCTTCCTAGTGTCATCATTACGTCTCTCATTTTTTTGTGACTCATTATGATCGGAATGGTTTGATTCATGTTTAGAGGTTCTGTCCTTGGACCGTACATCTTTGGATCTGCTTCTACTCCTATCTCTATGTTCTTTTTTACTTCGCGTGTATTTTTCTTCTCTATGTCTTCGACTATTGCTTTTACTTCTTTCTCTACGATCTTTGTGATGTTTCGATACCCTTTCATCTCTTGACTTACGGTCACGGCTATGTCCACGTTCTTTCCTGTCTCTGCCATATGTTCTACTATCATTGTGTCTTTCTCTGTCTCTGTCCTTTTCATGATGATCTTTTTCATGGTTTCTATTATTCCTTTCTTCATTTCTATCTCTGCTCCTTGGCCTCCTCATTTTATCTTTACTAACATAATTATCTTGTGGACCATTACTTTCATCATCATTTATGTGTTTTACTCCTCTTCCTTTACCCAACCATTTAATTTTTGACACAGACTGTGAGAAGTCTACATGAATTCTCCGGTCATCAATTAATACATTGTCCATCTTAAAGTAAGCATCTTCACAAGACTTTTTATTGTCAAATTCAATAAAAGCATACTGTAGTGAATCACCAGTCTTTTTGTCTCTTATGACTTCACAGCTATTTATCTTACCAAATCTACTGAATATTATTTCTAAATCATCATCAGTTGTGACGGGATTCAGCTTACAAACAAAGAGAACATTTTCCGGTGGTGCAATATCTGCATCTGGTATGTCACCCACAATTTCCAATATTGTAGCTCGAGCTTTGGCCTCCTTCTCTTCAATCATCTCTTGTATTTCTTCTGCAGTTTTACCTTGAGCTTCGTCCAACTCTTCATCAGGTGCAATTCTACCACCTTTCAGTCGCTCCGCACTTGGAGATGGTGATCTTGTCGGCGCCCATAATCCAGTGGGGTCATTGAATGGGTCTTCAAGTACTACAGTATGTGTAATCCTAACATCTTGATATGGGCGATGGGTTTCATCACAAATTACGTCGTTTAGTTTCCTTAACACATCATGCCCTTCAGTCACTTCTCCAATCACACAGTGGTAGCCGTCTAAAGAGTCTAAGTCAGGGCCCAGCGTGAAAAAGAATTGAGAGCCGATCATCACGTCGCCAGTACCTACCATGGACAGCAAACCAGTGTCCGTGTGTCGAATTTTGGGCATTTTTTCTCCTGAAAAAAATCGTTTGTCAGGACCCTCTAAGAGGCCAAAGATAGACTGTCCCCCAGACCCCTCGCCAGTGGGATCCCCAGTCTGAGCAATAAAACCGCTACGAATTGTGTGGAACAGGTTAAAGTTATAGTATTTCATTTTACATAGCTTTAAAAAGTTGAGACATGTTACAGGCCGTTGTTCCAAATATAGGTCCACGGTAATGTCGCCGAGAGTGGTTTCTATGACGACAGCCATTCTTGCGGTATTTGGGAACTCAAAAACAAACGTTAAAGTAACATTTTCTATGAAAATAACATTAAATGCGGTTAATTAAACATAGCGTTCTGACACATCACAAAAATAACCTCACTTCTCGATGTTGCCGTTATTACTATTAGATAGAACATTTTTTCTATCAGTTCATACTGGTTCATACAATAAGAAGTTAATAATTTAACTGAGATTTAAAAAATACTTACTACTTAGATAATTGATTTTCGAATACAGAAATTATATTAATTTCACGTTACCTACTATTTAAATATTTTAATAATAAATTGCATCAATTATCACGCAATTCCACATATTTTTGTAATGGCAATAATTCGTTTGTGTCCTAAAAGTGACATCTATCGTCATTATGCAAAAGTAAGTGCTTCGCTGAGGAATGATTTTATCCGTAGACTTCAATGTACTAAGAGTTTGTGGGTTCACCTCCATCGTAGTTTAGGTTCGTATTAATAGATGGCGTGGAAAAAAAATAACATTGTACGTCATAGATATAGTATATAGGTTTGTTCTACGTAGAGGAACGATAAAAATGATTTGAAATGAAACTTGAAATTTATTAAATAATGAAGTTACTGTTTAGCACAACATCTTTATTAAAAATAGTGATAGACATAAACACGAAGAACAAAAGTTAACTTCTAGACAGCCGCTTTTACAAATTAATTAAAGTGTAATAAAATACCGGTTATTTAAAATTTTTGCTATTTGCGATGTTTAAAACGATAGGTAGTGAAACAAAAACTTTCACTAAAGGTACAGCCACATGTGGTACAGCTAAGGTACAACCTCTACCTGTGTAGCTCTTTCAGGATGTTCGATTTTTTGATATTTAAAATAAACATTGTAAAATGTGTCCAAAAGTCTACTTACAGAGAGGAACCTCTAAAGCTTTTTACTCATTCTTCTCAGGGGAATTTGCCTTGCTAATGATGAGTGTACAATGAATGTGAAGATTTCAAGTATAATTTGCAAACCGATGAAATAAAGATGTTTTTGAACTTTAAATTTTTAATTAAAATTTTTAAGTAAATAAATAATTATGAATAATTTGTTTTTTTTTTTGTAAAGTAGGTTATAATGGTCTTACGCAATAAATTGCGTCAATAAACCTGATTTCTAACTAGGACATTCCAAAGTTTCAATGTATCTGGATAGTACGGTAAAATTTGATTGTGTTATTAATGCAAAATGGGGTGTAAGATAAATATTATTTTAATAGGTTCAAATGTTTAATATCGAGGTGTCGAACGCAGGGCATGCAATTCGCCTTACTCACGTTTCTAGAAAATCTAATAAAGGCCGATCCGCCACCCTCTTCCGTTTCGCCCCTAATAAAGCGAGTATTGAAAATTTACCAACCATTCTACAGAATATAAGGTTAGTCTGCATGAATGACGATCGCACCTAAGCATGATATCAAATACTGTTTTGAACTTTACTACGTCGACTCAAGCTTCTTTCTGAAAATCGGTACGAAGTGTGTCTTGATAGTGGCACCCGGTGTCGATGTAACAAAACAAAAATGTTAGTTGATAATGTAGGGTTCCGTGACCGTTCATATTTATATTAGGATTGGTACCTGAAGTAGTCTTTTTTTATAATATCTAGTGACCGGACAAACAAGTAATGCTGACATTACTGCTTGGCGGCAAAAATAATAAAGGGGCAGTACTACCCTGGACGAAGTTTTTCACAAGGAGCTTCTACTGCTGCTAAAGTAGTAGTCATGAAGTAGTAGACATTTTTAATAGTTTAGAGCTCAAAAGGTAACACTGCCAGTGTCAGTTGTTCTTCTTCTTCTTTTTATCTTATCGATACACTATAATGTTTGCCATTGTTGTGAAAGTATTTGCCAACTGGAGTAAGGTAGGCTTTTTTGTGCACCCTACTCTCTATATGTAGTATGTACCTGATGAATTATTATTATTCTGCTATTATTATTGAATAGAAGAGCCATTAAATTAATTATTATTATTATTTTATATAAGTAAATAGAAATGCTACGTTACTGTATGTGGACAATCCTGTAAAAAATGCTTTATGTACGAAATAAATAAAAAATAAATACCGGGATGTCAGTAGGAGGTATTATTCACTCTACTTGTCTATACCGATCTTTGGTAATGATTTGTCTTACTCGGTTGCTGCAATGCTACTTTTAATGCATCATTAAAATAAGTGCTTTCCATGCAAGCCGCAGTAGCCTGATGATTATACCTACAGGCTCAAGCAGAGATCTCGAGTTCAAGTCCGAGCTTGCACCTCTGAACTTTTCGGGATTTATAATCGAAATTAGTTTGAAATTTACCTTGAGCTTTTCGGTGAACGAAAACATCGTGAAGAAACCTGCACATATTTCTACTTCTTCAAGTGCCTCTCCATTATTGAAGGCAGTCAGTTTTCTATATCTTTCTTTATTCAGTGCTAGCTTGAACAGTTGTTCTACGGTCTTGATACGGTCCACTCCTTGATGTTACGAAGCCATGACATTTTTCTACTTCCAACTTTCCGCTTCCCAGATACTTTGACCATCTTTATAGTGTGCAATAGATGATATCTGTCATGTCGCAGTACATGACCAAAATGGGCAAACTAAAAAAAAAACTTCCACACACATTTGCAAAGCAATTTAACAAAGAGTGTGAATTGATAATAGTTATAAAGATCAAAAACTCAAAAAATTGCTTCGATCCTGTTGGATTCCAACCAATGTCTTCCAGCAAATCGTGGCAGACGCTATCTCTACCAAGACATGGAACGAATTAGCGTACTAACGAATTTTTCTATGTGCTTGTTGCAGATCTTTGTTTTTAGTTTTTAACGCCACTCACAGGTGGCGTAGCCAGAAAGCATGGCGTAGAAATAAATTTTTCCACTCAGACCTTTGACCCCTAAAACGGAGCACACTGTGTACAAAATATGATATAAATAACGTGTACGCGGCTAGATGTGAAGGGTTTCACTTTATTTTTTTATTTCTTTTCAATGCTTACTTCATCAATTATTTTAAAAGCAGGTCGGTGTTACATGAAAAGCTTGTGTACTGTTTTTTTTGCACTGGTTTTATCAATAGAAGTTTGTTAAGTTAATTAAAGGAAGTGCTGCTTGTGTGTGGGATAAATTGACATCGAGCATCGTCCATCCGTATACGTATATTTATATAAGGAACTTCTGCAATATTTCGGACACTAAGGCTGGCGTTTGTTAAAAAAATTGTCATCATTTCAGCTAAAAGACATCGACTGCTGAACATAAATCCCCCAAAAAATGCCACAACGACCTGTCCTGCGCCTTTTGCATTCAATTTTTTTCAATTTTTTCAATTTTTTCAATTCAATTTTGCATGGTCTGCCCACGCAGCGTCTTCCGGTACGCGGTCGCCACTGAGAACCTTCGACCGCATGGGTCATCAGAATCTGTTCTGCGCGCAAAGTGCCCTGCTATTGTGCACTTATTATTATTTTTATTATTAGGGTGGCTTCAGTCGGAGCATATGCAGCCCTTCATCACTGCCACCATCAACTGATCTATCTACCGTGATCACCAATAATTACAGTTCAGTGCCAAGGCCGACAGCATTGAAGACTTGAAAGATTTTCCAGGCTCCAACAGATTTTATGTCCTCTGGTTGTGGCAAGTTCCTTCCCAGTATGGAGCTTTGTACGCCCATAAGGGTAGCATTGGGTGAAAAGATGTACGGGAATTTCATCCGCCTCGTGGCAGAATCTACACTCTCTATTCTGTCTGTCTAATATTTGACGTGTGTTTGTTCAAGCCACAATGTCTTGTTAAGACTCTAGTGAGTATTCTGATGCCATTCCTGTCCAATGACAGAGCTTCTCTAGAGTGTTGGACATTGTAGGCAGCTATCAGGGCTTTTGAATGTTCAAGACCCTTGCCCTGTAACTACATTTCTTGGGAGACGTGTGTGCTTTCATTCAGCAGAGTGAGCTTTGCCAGGCTCTGTGCTATCCTTATAAAGGGTTCGGGACCAATAAAGGTTTCCATAACATCAGTCTTTGTCAGTTCATCTGCTGCCTCATTACCCTCGATGTCAGAGTGATCTGGAACCCAACGTAGGACCACTTTATTCCTTTCCCCGATGCATTCAGTACAGTTCTCTACAATCCCCAGCCACTTAAGTTTTGCAATTCGTTGGACTATATCGGTTACTCTGGTTTCATCATTACTGATTCGATCTCGCAACGAAACTCCGAGCATACCCTTTATATTGCCCTTTGAGTAACCTTGAGCCTTCTTATGAGACCCATAATGAGCATCTCAGTGCCGTAAGTCGTCACTGGCAACACACACTGGTCGAAAACTTTTGTCTTTTAAAACATAACTATCGCAGTCTGGATGTAACAAGGTCACAACTGTAAAATGATGACTTTTCAGAAGAAGAGGTTTATAGATTCTACGAACGAAATTTATCAATAACTTTTTTAAACTTAACATTTACCAGGCCGCAGAGAACCAGATTTGCACTCCAAAAATGTCTTGTTTGAGATGGTATTAACGAAATTATATACTGCTAGAAGTCATAAAAAGGGAGGAGCTTGTCAATTCGATTTTTTTGTATGTATATTACGCGATTACGCAGCATTTGTGAACCGATTTTGATGATTCTTTTTTGTTGGAAATAGGGTACCTCCCACTTAAATTCGAAAAAATTATTCCACTGTTAAGGTTGGCAAACTATGTGATGGATCGCTACACTGAGACATTAGTTGACAAGTCCCGTGTGCCTGAAGTTTCACCAGCTTCCACCAATCAAAACCGGAGCGCAGTAATGCTCATATTACTGCTTGGCGGCAGTAATAGATAATATGGGAGCACTTCCCTGGACGAACTTTTTCACAAGCAGCCCTACTGTTACTAAAACACATACAGGGCGTCACACGGCTATGCCACACGGAGGGATTGTACCTCAAAATTTGCTTTGCTTTGCATTTTATCATGCGGTTATTACAGGTAAATGATATATTTCTCAAGTTTATACTCATTAGTAATACTTAAAAAGGATAATGCCAGTCAAAAAAGGTTATTCCATTTTCCTGAACAACATTTCAAATTGAATGTTAAATTTCATGGTCTTCTTTTTTATTAAGATGATGTTATTTAGAAGAAAACAATCCATATCGTAGAGGCGTTCGATCAATGTAGTAAAATTACAGGTGTATTTTTCATATTGTGTGGGTTGGATTCCCGGTCAAATGCAGTTCGAATTATTTTTAAAATCAAAATGAAATCTTCTTTCAGTAAATTTTTTTATCTATAGTATTTAAGGTACTTGCCCTCCGTGTGGCACAGCCGTGTGACGCCCTGTATGTGTTTTTATTGATACAAAAAGATCGAACACAAAGAAAAATTCCTTCCAAGTGACTGGACTCTACGAGTCAGCTCAGTTAGTTAAAAGCGGTTGCCCCGGCATGGCAACTAACTGGTTCGAATCCAGTTAGATCGAAGGAATTTCCCTTTGTATTAGATCTTTGGAACAATAATTATAACAAACTACAAAAGATGGCAGTACTTCCTCGAACGGACTCTTCCACAAGGAGCTCCTACTGCTATTAAAACAAAGTATGAATTCTGTCTTTAAAAGTTGTCATTTAGCAGAATGTGTCCTTATTGTACAATGGGTGGGATATATAAACAATGTCTTTACATAATTTATATTATGTACAAGGTACAACATCTAAACAAGCCTTTGTCAAAACGAATCACTATTTACCCCGTACTATTCGTTTGGTTACGGGATTGTTTACGTTCTGTGCGTGTAGTTGTAGCGCAGCCGTGCTCGAGGCAAACACGCCATTTATTTGAACTAGTGATTGCGTGCGTTTGTTTACCGCGTGTCGGTCGACGCGTAGCCCGCGGCAACAGTAGTGCGCAATCTGCTAAGTTTACGCACATTTTAAACGTACAAATAAATCATATACACGTTTCATACAATACAAACATTTATTTGCGATACCTATATACTTCAGAGTAGCCTTTCTCCCAATCTCTACATGTTTATGCTCAATAATTTTATATACAATTTTTTTTATTATATTGCTTGAGCTCCTTCGGGTAGTTTTAATTTCACGAAAAAAAACACTCCTTAGAATAGTCAAGAGACATTGCATCAAGGAGAGCGAATAAAGCAATAAAAAAGTCAGACGCCATTATTTTGATCGTAACGATATTTTACCTTGTTAACTTCACATGGGCAGGATTATAGCTTACGACACTCAAAGGTTGACGCTGTGCACGTCGGAGAATATTTTTTATCAAAGGAGTATTAGATACACCAATGAGGTTGAATATCGATAGTCATTGCACTGGCCTTAATGTTTTAAAGTATTTAAAAAAAGAATTGTTTTCTTTTTCGATATTACATAGCAGTAGCCAGTGTGTTGTACACATGCTGACACTTCAGAAAAATTACTCAATGATTAAGTTTTGTGACAAAGACCGTTAACCGTTTATTTTTTAAGTTGTTAATGTAAAATTATTTATTAATTAGGTAATTGTATATATGTGTCTGTTTTGCATAGAAAATAATTTTCCAGTTGATGGCATCAAACCGACACGGTAGAATTCAAATATAGACATTGTTTATCTCGATTTGAGTTAGAACAGGGCGAGGGTGTCACTTGTATTACCATTCAAATGTGTACATTTACGAGGATTGTTCTTGTAAGTGATGTAGAATTGTTGTTTATTATAATTTTATTCTGTAAGCTTTATTGCAATGGTTTTCTTCGTGCCTTTTCTGCCAATACTCGAAGAGTATACCATAATTTTAGTAAGCCTATACAGAGCCTCACTGCTGGACACATACCTCTTCTCACAATGACAGGGCTTGGGCTGTGGTTCACTCGCGGATCCAATGCGTATGGAGAGCTTCACACACAATATTAAACTGCTTTGTAGATATGTGCAGACTTCCTCACGATATTTCTCTTCATCGAAAACGTCAAGATAAATTTCAAATTATATTTCGCAGTTCAGAGGTGCAAGCCCGGATTCGGACCTACGACCCTCTGCCTGAGAGGCGGTATGTCAAACTATTAGGCGACCACGGCTTCTCTAGCACGATACCCGTAGAGTGCTATACTTATTTTATTACGTATCAACTTCAATACAGTCTGTGTTTTCGTAAATAAATGAATTATGAAGTGGTATAGAAATGGTGTAGAGGTTTTCCTTACCGTGTTTTCCTTCACCTTTTAAGACAGTTTATAAAAGCAGTAGAGTTTTTTATGAAAGCGTCCTTCCATGGAAGTGCTGTAAATTGTACCTATTTCGGCTGCCATTCACGATTGTGAGCATTACTGCTTTTCGGTTTTGAAGAGTGCTGGTGAAATTACAAACACATGGGGACTTGTCAACTTATGTGTCGGGGTGACGGTTGTGTTAATGCTCCTCAGATCTTTGGTATTTAAAGTTCTGAGAGGCACTGCAATTGTTATAGACAGGCGTATCATTTACCATCAGGTGCACGACTTCGGTCAGTCGGTGTCGTAAAAAAAAAAAAAAATTTGTATAATCTAGTGTAAATTGATTAGCTAAGAGGTTCTGGATAAGTTATTATAAAAATATTTAATTTAAAGTGGATCACAACTACTCGTGGAGAAAGTAGATTAATGAGGCCAAGGAAACAGCTGTGTTACGGTTTTTTCTTTGAGCAGTATTTTTTCTTATCCTACGATGTATTAAATACCCAAGTTAGTTGTCTGTGTACTTTTCTTTAGACGATTTCGTTGGCTCAACGGTTTGTTCCGGGGGCGCTGGATTAGGAGGTTCTGGCTTCGATTAACTTCTCCGAATTAGGAAATGAAACTATTTTTCCGGATTTAAATCTATATTATGATAGGATATTTGTTTTTTCAAACAAACCGACGTTTCGGGCCCTTTACAGGTCCCATGGTCACGGTTGACTGAGGTGGTACAGTCTTCAACCAGTTATATTGATGCAAACCACCCTATTTTTTAACTATAGTTACAATAGTTATTAATTAAATACCTTATTTTTAATTTTACAAAGAAAACATTCAGAATTCTCCGAATTATTTCTAATCTGGGTGCCTCAAGTGAATTCTGTTGCTCTGGTATTCCTAGTTTGAGACCAGGTAATCTATTGTTATAAACCAAAACACTGTTAGCGCCCAGTTACACGAGGCGAAAGTTTTCGCGCGGCCGCCTGAATTCTATTTATTAGGCAACAACATTTAAATTCCTCTGAATAATACAACCGCGCGGTCGCCGCGCGGATCGCTGCGTAGGTCAAATTCAAGCCAGCGCGCGTGCCCGAGACGCTCATTTAAGTTAAAACGTAAAGGTTAAATAAATAGAGCGTATTTTGCCTTGACAGTTAGACGCACGCGGTCGCTGCACGGCGGCAACTTGGGCTCTGCTCCTCGACCGCGCGGCGGCCGCGCGGGGTGAACGCAATGAAATTCGTGTCGAATAAAAGCGCCCAAAGGCTCAGAACAGTGTTTTGTAACTTCATTATAACAAACATCTTTTGGCTGTTATATATATTTTAATACAAAACTCCTTATTATACTGTGTACAATTGAAATTACTGATATAAATCTTTAATATCTATTGCACAATAAGTTAACTTCAAAAATTACAAAAAATAGAAAAATCCTTTTTGCAGCCTCTTCTCAAAATGCAGTTTTTGATATTCCAATGTTTTGGTTTGAAATGGTAGCTGGTGGGGTTGTTTATTGGCACATTATTATTGTTATTACTTTCAGCGATTTATCACCACTTTTGCTTGATTCCAGAATTTTATAAAAAAGTTAGAAAGTTGGTTTTATATGGGTATTTTTTATAATACAAAGTGACGGGACGCGCCTATCCATAGCAGTTGCAGTGCCACTAAGAGCTTTAAATTGCAAATAAGGGGCACAGCCACTGCGCCCGTCACCCTGAGACATAATAAGTTAACAAGTCCCATACGCCAGTGATTTCACCAACACCCTTAGGCTCAGCTCACACTGGCGCAGAGTCGAAGCGTCGCGTCGCGTCCTGTTTTTCAACTACCACTCTTGGCGCCATCGCGCGACTACGTCGCACGCATTAGTGCGCCAGGATCATTGTGTGGTCGACGTCCGACGTCTCATTGCGCTCAAGTGCAGCCGTTCGACTGCATCCAACGACTGTGTCCATTTTTGCATAATACAAACTTGTACCTTAATGAAGAGAAAATAGAGATGAATATACTATAGGCGAAAAACATGACGCGTCGCGACGCTTCGACTCTGCGCCAGTGTGAGTTGAGCCTTACCCTTCTAAACCGGAACACATTCATGATTATATTACTGCTTGATGACATAAATGGGTAAGGTGGGTACTTCCCTGGACAAACTTTTCACAAGGAGGTCTATGGCTAATAAAAAAAACATAATGTTATCGAACACAAAGAAAACTTCCTTCGATTTGAATGGACAGAGGTGCTCTCAATTGGCAAAAACAGTTGGCATTTAATCCACGGACAAGAACCTGCCCTTTAATAAAAAGAAGAAAAAAGACGTTAATTTAAATGTTTAATTTATGTGGTCTGTGGCTTTGTACGAGTCTTGCTTGAGTAAACTGATTTCTACTCTATGGATACTATTGTCTATTTTTTTAATAACGTTTAAGTGACGATCCAGGATTAAGTTTACCCCTAAAGACATCCATCAGGAAGCACGCTAGCTAATCTTATAAAAACCAAAATACAAGCCAATAAAGTGCGAACAGTGACTCCACCACCCCTCAGATTTTAATCTGTTTGGCCTCGCTATAAAACGTAGCCGATAAAATAAAGTGACGTTCCAAAATCTCCTTGTCTCGTCCTCATCGAGCGAGATTACACATAAAAATGTTAAATGCTCTCGAACGCGTATTGAAAAAAATCAAGGGAAATGGTGGGCGAAATTGCTACGCTACGCTCAACTAGGGTGCGACCTTTTCGCGTTAGTTTAATTCGATATTACGTAAAGTCAAGCTCTAACATTATTTATTTGTGTCACAGCATAGAATGAATGAATGAATTACATGAATAAATGTATGATATATTTTTAGTTTTATACATTTATACATCCCACTGTTGAGCACAGGTTTGCACTTAGGCGAGGATTTAGGCCATAGAGTTTTAGGCGTTATTCGCGGATTGTGACGGTCACGACGTTTTCCTCCATCGAAAAGCTCGTGGTAAATTTCAAATTAAATTTCGCAGTAAATTCTGAGAAACTCAGAGGTGCGAGACTGAATTCGAAATTACGGCCTCTGCTTGAGAGGCGATGACTTGAACCACTAGGATACCACGGCTTTATAGTACATTTAAAATTATTGCAACCTGGGGTTGCTTTAAATATGTTGCATTTAAAATATGGAACGACCTACCTCCTTTTCCTTAACCTTTGTAAGTTACACGCCTGTCCATAACAGTTTGCAGTGCAACTTAGAGCTTTAAATCGCAAAGATCTGAGGGGCACTGCTATTGCGCCCGTCACCCTGAGACATAAGATCCACGTGTCTGTAATTTCACCAACGCTCTTACTCTTCAAAACTCACTCAAATTACTGCTTGGCGGCAGAAATAGGTAAGGTGGCAGTACTTCCCTGGACGAACTCTGTCATAGCTCTAATGTTGCTAAATTTATACATTTGTCCAGTAACTAAGTGTATAGAAAGTCAGAATTCGATGGCGTTCGATTCAGCTTTTGCTGAACAGCCTTAATGCTGCCTCATTATCGGTCGGTCTTCGGATGAATTTGAACTAGACTAAGGTCTTGTTCAATGAGTTCGTCATCCCGGAGCCGATTTCGATTAATGGCGAAACGCTCGAAGTTATCCGCGAATATGTCTACCTCGGGTAAACCTTGCAACTAGGCAGAGACAACTTCGAACGTGAAATAACTAAGAGAATGCAGCTGGGTTGGGTAGCATTTGGGAAACTGCGTCATGTCTTCTCGTCACCGCTCCCGCAGTGCCTGAAGACCAGGGTTTGCAACCAATGCGTCCTACCTGTCATGACTTACGGAGCCGAGACGTGGAATATGACGGTCAAACTGGCCCACATACTACACGTCGCTCAGCAAGCTATGGAAAGGTCTATGCTGGGTTTCTCGTTAAGGGACAAAGTCCGGAATGAAGTTATCTGGCATAAGACTAAAGTTGTGGACATCGTCCAGAAATGTAGCGAGCTGAAGTGGCAGTGGGCTGGCCACATCTGTCGCAGAACCGATGACTCGAGTACACTTGGGGAGGCTTACATCCAACAGTGGACTGCAATAGGCTGATTGATTGATCGATTCAGCTTTATGTCCTTTTTTAAAAGAGAGTTTTATCTTTATAGATATGCCACCCTCATAGGAGCAATTCTGGGTAATTAGTATCGCTAATTTCACAAAGTTATACAACATCCTGGCCTCCTTAGACAAGTAGCTGGCTAAGATGCTATTACAGGCGCCTACTGCACACAACGTTAATTCCGGAATCTGTTGTCTTAACACCTCACTCCAAACACACCCCATTATCACATGATAGACGTCGTCTGTAGTCGCATATATCTCACAGTTTGGTGAAGGATACTTTGACATCAGATAACCGAACTTGTTCAGAGGAACGTGACCCGAGCCATGCCTTAACACCGTAACTAATTCTGCCAGCTCATTTTGGCATCAACAAACCATGAAATACCAGGTAGATTGAGTTGAATGGTTTTATACCAATTACCTTAGTTAAAGATCTTAAATCGAAGAAGCTTTGTGTTCTTGACGACGGTGACACGGCTATTTTTACCAAATAATATTTGGTTGTGACAAGTTATTTTGCGCATTGATAAAAAAAAATACGTAATCAAGAATATTTCTAGTTGTTTAGAGATTTAACTAAGACGATCGTGATATTGAACGGGAACGGAGGGCATTGGCAGTACGGACTAATATGTTGGCCCGTAGGTTTGCTCGTTGTTCCAAACAAGTCAAAATTACCCTTTTTAAGGCGTTCTGTCAAGTATTTTACACGAGCAGTCTATGGGTCAATTACACTCAAAAAGTATACAATGCCCTCCGCGTCCAATATAATAACGCCTTTAGGATGCTGTTGGGACTGCCTCGTAATTGCAGTGCTTCAGGGATGTTCGCCGAGGAACGCACTGATGACTTTTATGCCATCCGACGGAAGCGGGTTGCGTCTCTGTTGAGCCGGGTGCGAGGTAGTCACAACAGGATTCTGAACGTAATCGCTAATAGGTTTGATTGTCCCATCCTGAAGTTCTGGGTGGACTTAATTGTATGTAAGTAGTAGTCTTAGTATCATTTTAATTTTATTATAGTTAAATTTTGTTATTATTATTATTATATCATTATTATTATTAATTAACATAGTTGTAAGTACCCAATGTTACTAACAATAATATGGATGCAATTATCTGAAATAAATGTTTATTATTATTATTATTATTATTATTATTAACAAGAAATTTAAAATACACAATAAGTATTTTTCGTAATAATCCCTTCGCAATCTCCGGATTACCGAATGCATCCGAAAACAAAATTCCATGTGTAATAAATTATTAATTGATACATTTAAGCGTTACTTTTCGGAAAATTATTTTATTTGCGAGAAGCTAAGTAATTTGCTTCCATTTTTAACCGTCTTTAAAAAAGGAGCTTCAAGTTGGCTGTATATTTCTTTGACGCGATAACTCTATTTACTAAATACTAAAATTTGTGAACCGATTTTGATGATGCTTTTTTTGTTGGAAAGAGGGTACCTCAGTATTGGTCCTGTTTATTTGGAGAAAATATTCCATCTCCACGGGTGGCAAACTAGGGGTGAATCCGGATCAATTACAATTTCTATAAAACTTGGCAAATAGATGTAACTCCACGAACTTATCGTCTGAACTGGAACTGGAACTGGTCGGTTTTTTTTTGTAAAAAAGTTATTCGTCTTCTTTCAAAGAAACCAAAACGTTTCGAACTCTTTACAGGGCCCATAATCAAAACAAACATGTCGGCACATTTTTTTTATATCCTCAATGGGTACAATAAAATAATAGTCCTGCCACGGTAGTCATGCGATTTTAAATGGGAGAGGCGGCATTCCCCGGCAATGTCACCGACGGCCGGGGTCAGAGACTCAGGTTCAAGAACCGGCGGTCAATACGTGCCGTATCGAGCAGGACGATATTAATTATTATTATTGTAATACCACTTAGCTGTCTGTTAAGTATATTCAGTTTTTTTCTTGTTGTTTAAGTGTTTAGAATATATTTAAAATAGTAATTTTATACGTATAATAATGTGTGTAGATAAACTCGGTTTGCTAGTAATAATCAGCGTGTTGCAGCTGTGTCTGAGGAATGGACGAGTTCACAAGGACGCGACTCTATTATATATCGATATATCGATAAATTCCGCCGTAGACACTTTTGTTTTTGGAAGAAATATATTTATTTTATTGTTTTTATTATTTGTACAAAGATGGAACACGCCGTTTAAGCCCAATACAAAGCGCTGCTTTTCAAGAATAGTGGCTTAAATAAAAATAGTTTATTTATTGTCGTATTACACAGCTGCACTCAGAATGAGCTGAATTTTATTGTAGAAAAGACATCGACTTTTTTTATTGATTAAAATAATCACGTGGTGACATGGCACTGTATGCGATTAGTAGGCTTTGCATTTTAGATATTCTGCAGATGTTTTTAAACAATCTTATATGCGATTTTGGGATATGCTGCTATTCTACAAAGCCATCAAAATATCTGAAACAAGCACATAGAGAAGTTCGTACGATCTGCTGATTCGATCTGGAGCCGTTTTTTTATTTCAAAATTTAAAAAGGGAACAATTTCTTAGCTTGAACATAGTCCTACTAAACAGTACAGTTTGTACGAACCAAATGAGTTTGAACAAAACGTTTTAAAGTGACATTTAATATGGTTAAAATAATAATATAATACCAAGCGACGGAATGAACAAGTAGTGCGTCTGGTGGTAAGCGACACGCCTGTCCATAACAATTGCAGTGCCTCTCAGAGCTTTAAATCACAAAGATCTGAGGGGCACTGAAACTGCACGCGTCACCCTGAGACATAAGTTGACAAGTTCATTCACCGGCCTTCATACTTAAGCGCCAAGTTACACGACGAGAAAGGCCGTCGCGCGGTGACGGCTCAGTTACCGCGCTTTCTTGTACATTAAAGCGAATCTGAATTCCATTTACTTCGGAATAATACAATGCAACTCGTGTCGAATAAACGCGCTCTAACCCTTCAAAACCGGAACGTAGTAATGTGAGCATTAATGCTTGACGGCAGAAAAAGGTAAGGATCGTACTTCTCTGGACGAACTCTTCCATCAGGAACTTTACTGCTGGTAATTTAAAAAGGGTACAATTTTCTTAGCTTAAACATACTCCAACTACACTGTACATACAATTTGACCGTAGGACCCAAACGAGTCTCAATTGAACAAGAGATTATATTCATATAGTGCCTGTAATTTCACCAGCACCTTTACCCTTCAAAACCGGAACAAAGTAATGCTGACATTCCTACTTGGCGGCAGGAATAGGTAAGGTACGGCATTACTTTCCTGATCTAACTCTTTCCCAAGGAGCTCTATTGCTATTAAATTGATTGATTTTATATATTCAATCTGGAACAGAAAGATATATAATACAATACGTAAGGTTACGGGTAATGTCTTGGTGGTACTAGCGTAAAGAATCCTACCTCCTTTCAAAGGTATGCGAGTAGTTGTGTAAGCTAGTTGAAATTGTTGACTAAGAAGTTAGGTATAGTTATAAAAAAAAAACACTTGGTTAGTGAAAAATGGTGGAGTTTTACTTTAATATAATGTCGACAGACGTTACGGTCGCTACGTTCTCAACCCTTCCGTTGCTTCGCCATATGCCGCGTCGCGGCGGCGGAGAGCGCAGCGCGCCCTTAAATTACACAACTTCGCGTACTTCCCACTCATAATAGAGAGATATGCCTTTAATATCTGCCGGAAACTGCTCTCTCTGCCCCCGCCACCCACGCCGCCGGCGATGCCTTGTTTACTTTTTGCCTCCATTCTTATATTAGAAATTGTGTTCAACGGCACTAATAACGCCCAACCCAATGGCTGCCATTACAAGTCGGGCCGTAAAAAGTGACCCCCGCAAAAATTGGATGCAATTTCAATCACCATCGCTCGGGTTTCGCTCGTCGCACCTGCTGACTGTCACGGGACGAGCGGACACGTGCCCGGCTAAGTACCTACTTAACGTAAGTGACCCCAGTTTAGCGATCCCAACTGTGCCGTCGGAGACACTCCAATCGCCGGCAATTTCCCGCGTCGAGAGCGCCAGCTGCGACCGACGCGCCGAAATATAACCTGCCCCCGAAAACATTTGCCAAAGAAAGGGATATTAGTCTCCGCGGGGCCATAATCGAACCAATCGGCCCGCGAACGCTCCGACTCCGACACGACACTTTTTTATTTATACCATTACGCATAGCATAAGGTAATATCGTAAAATATATTTTTATGGACACATGTAGACACCTTCTGATTTCGAAAAATTGCTATTTTGATTTGTAACTGAGGGGTGGTAATTTTCAATAAGTTTTTCCAATCACGTAAATGCAACACGTTTCTGTTATTCTAAGATGTTACGCATGATTGACTGACTAATCAATGTTTATTGAAAAAAATGATGCATGTAGCCTTAGAATAATGAATGAAAGGGTCAAGACGCGTACCTATATGTAGCTTATTTTTTGTAGATTTTTAATATATGGTTTGCTCAAACTTCTCTATTTTTTCTTTTAATTTTATAAACGTACATTTTCATTACTAATTAGACTAACTAATTAAATCTATTTAATTTCAATTTTTTTTTTGTTTTGTTTCTGGCACTTCGCGGTTTGCATTTATGCCACTGCAAAACGGGGAAACTTATTCACGAAAAACAATGGAAAGGGAAAATAATTTGGAAGAGAGGATCAGGGAAGTGCGATTAAGGTTAAATATGAATACATAAACTTAAGAATTATATAACAAATGTAATATGTAGCTATATTGTGCACAATTGTCATCTGTTCCAAGTTAAATAGTGTTGTAGTATTAAATTAATATTAAGTATTGTCTTTGGGTGTGAATTGTTATTGTGTCAAAAGAAATAAATTAAATAAAGTTTCGCTCTGGACCTTTTGGAGGGAAAAGTGTCGTTTTATTTTGACTTTCAATTATTTTGTGAAATCTAGTTTAAAGTAGAATAGGATAGTGCGAATCTCGAACTAAAATACCCGTATCGGCCCGTTCTAAGGAATCCCGAGTCAATCCAAGCGCGCCGCCTCAAATTGCCTATCCTCTTTGTGGCGGCCATATTTACAGAAACATAATTCAACTTCATGTACCAAAAAAGAATAATGTACCAAGACTTGGCTGTATGGCTGTATGACCAGTGTTTGTTGATTGTTGGAAGCAATTAACGTCCTTTGCAAAAAGAGGGGAACTATAGATTTGAAGCCTTTGTTTATGTATATGTATGTTTGTCTATGGCATCGTAATTCCTAAACGATTCGACTGAAGTGTTTATATTTGAAGGCTAATTCAATTGGGATGATTCTTGGCTCTGTTTGCAGCTGTTTAAAGGCAATCAGTCCTTCCCAGTTACTGTAGGGATTTCAGTCATAAAACGAATAATTGTTTTACTTTCACTTGTCTAATCGAGTTTTGCATGTATGTTACGCGACAACTCCGATTTTGATGATTCTTGTTTTGTTGGAAAGAGGATACTTCAGTATTAATCCCATTTAAATTTGAAGAAAATATTCCTATTCTAAGGGTGACAAACTAGGGGATGAATACGGTTAGTAAATAGATGTAATTCTACGAACTTTTGAGGTCGGCTTTTTTAGTACTTTATACTGAGATTATTGTACTATGGTAACCTTAATCTGATGCTGCAACCGGACAGTCTGTAGACTACACAACTTCTCAACTACTTACAGTAGAACCATCCTGCTGGGGTTCATTAAATTGGTCTCGACGAGTTCTACTTATGAATGGTGACGTTATTGTCTGTTTGGAGTGCACTAGTTTCTATCGGTTTTTCAAACTTTATTAAACCTTTTTGCTATATGAACTTTATCCAATATCACTTTGTCTTATTACCACGATATTCAATTATGTTTTTAATTACACCAGTAGTTTGTTATAATTATTAATACAAAGATCGAACACCAAGAAAAAATTCGGTCCAGCTGGATTCGAACTAGAGTCTTCAGCATAACCCCTGTCTCAATAAACCTATTATTTCCATATTTAGCTCTCAAATTCGACTGATAAACTGGCATTATAAAATTTTATCCCAATAGCTAACATGGCGAGCACCGTGATATCACATTCTTATCTCATCGCGAGAGCTGCGACCAATGGCTGCAAAAGATTAACACCCTACCAAACATGGCTGCAAGGTCACAGCTGATTTTAAAACATTTTGACAGTTCTGCACAGTAATTTTATCAACGTAAAAATTGAGCGCGACATACGAGATGAAAAGAAATAATAAAAACAAACAAATCGATACTATTAAATTATTCAGTTCGTCGTATGCGCTCGAAGTGGACGCACACGTTTACTTTGTGTTCTTTTGTTCTCTTGATCTGCGTTTCATAGTCATGGGAACGTTTACCTGTTACCTAATAATAGTTACAAACGAGTAACGAATACTATGGAGCGCTTTTTATCGAGGTCAAATTCAATTGGGAAACGGCCCCTAGAGGGCCCTGTCGACACAAGCGAATGGAAAATTCCGAAGCGTACTGTGCGCCCTACCGAAAAAGTAACCTCAGGAACTATAAAGACGAGCAATCGCTTCAACACTCTGCTTGGTGAAAACTCAACTGGTCCAGCTGCTCAGCGTTTTCACGACGCCTCTACTACGAAGAAGAAATCTGGACACATTCCTCCTATATTTCTGGAAATTAAAAATGATTGGACTCATGAATACATCAAAACGCTCATTAGCAGATATACGAAACAGTTTCATCTCCTGTACAAAGGTAAGAACAAAATTGCCGTCATCTCCTACACTCCTGAAAGTCATCAGGCACTAAAGGAAGGTTTGCGATCTGAAAACATTCCTTATCATACTTTCTGCCGGAAAGATGAGAGAATGGCAAAAGTAGTGATATTTGGATTGCCAGATTACATGGAAAACCATTTGAAAGAAGAATTAGATGCAATTGGATTCAGTGATACTATTGTTCATAAAATGAGAATCCCCGAGAAGAAAGCAGCAAGTCCACCCTTCATAGTACAGCTCCCTGCTGGTAGTGATGTCTCCCGTTTTCGTCAAATCAAATATATCAGCAACTGTATTGTTCAAATCCGCAAATATCACCCTAATAACTTATATGGTACACAATGTTTTCGATGTCAAGGATTTGGTCATTCTTCTAAAAATTGCAATTTATCTCCACGCTGTGTCAAATGTACGGAGTCTCATCTAACCTCGGAATGTCCTAAGAAGGATCGCAACCAGCCCGCACAATGTTGTAACTGCAATGAAAACCACCCTGCCAATTATCGCCAATGTACCGAACGGCAAAAATACCTAAATACTATCCGTGCCAGACAAGAACAGAACAAAGAAGTACAAAAAAAATGTTAAAGTCACAATGTCCAACAAAGTGGATGGACGTGCTTGGAGTAACGTTGTTGGTGCCAAATTAGAAATTCCTACGTGTTCGCCTCTTCAGACTAATCAGGATCAAAATACTACCGACATGCTGGCTATTTTAATGACCATAAAATCCATCAAAAGTCAATTTGTCTTATGTGACAACATGATGGATAAAGTAATACTGATCTTAAGACATCTTGGTCAGTATGTCTGAGTCTAAAAGTTTACGTGTTTTATTCTGGAACGCCGATGGTATCCGTACAAAAATAACAGAGCTTTTGGATCTGGTGAGTGATATTTCAGCTGACATTATTTCAATTAATGAAACCAGAATTTCCTCAAATACATTTCTGGCCACTCCTGGCTATAGTTGCTACCGTCAAGACAAGCTCATGGAAGGACGTGGTCAAGGTGTTGCCATTTTAATCAAGTCCAATATAACACACACTCAACTCAAAATCCCAAAAACCCACAATCTTGAATGTGTTGGCTTACAACTTAATCTTTCCGACAATAGTGTTGCCGTTATATCCGTTTACCAATCTCCTAATCTCCCATTGTTGTCTAGCGATTTGGATATATTGTTTTCACTTAGTCCCAGGGTACTAATAATGGGTGATCTTAATACTAAACATCAATATTGGAACTGTTCTGTTTCTAACCTACATGGTGATGTTCTTTTTCATCACATGATTAACAGCGACTATGACATACTAGCCCCTAGAACGCCTACTCTGGTTCATTATGACATCACTCGTACTCCGTCTACACCTGACGTACTCTTAACTCGTAAAGTTTGCATTCTTACCGAACCTCGTGCACTAACTTGTCTTTCTTCAAACCACCTTCCCGTAACCTTTGAAATTGGAGGTATAATTGAGCGCAAGTCTATTATTACTTTTAATTACCGTAAAACTGACTGGGTTAAGTACAGAGCCTACTTAGATCAGCACATTTCCTTGAGCATGTCTCCACTTAGCACTATATCGGAAATCAACTCTACTATAGATCATCTTTCAAATACTATTATCGACGCCCGAAATTCTTGTGTACCCAAAGTTTCGTCTACTACCTTTACTAAACTTCCTAGGCGTATCAAATATATCATTAAGTGTAAAAATAGGTTACGCAGACTTGCTATCAAGGAACAAGACCCACGTACGAAAAGGTTACTTGCAACGAAAGCAAACATGCTTCGAGATGTGATTAAAACTAAAATAACGTATCACAATGATAGTGTCTGGAATGAAAAATTGTCCAAAATTGAAAATCCTACTACTGATCTCTGGCGTCTAGTGAAATCAATTGATTATAAACCTTCAAGCATTCCTACCCTGGTCAAATCCGACGGCACAAAATCTTCCACAACATTAGAACAATGCGAAGCTTTAGCAGAAGCGTTTATTGGAAACACAAACCTTACTAGACACTGGGCTACCGATCCAGCTGTTCTCTCTGATATAAGTACATCTCTTGAAAGTCTAAAAACTTTTGATCGCTTTGAGATTTGCTTTCCTGTTCGGCCTAATGAAATCCGTGTCCTATTGAAGAAGTTGAAAAACCGAAAGGCTCCGGGTGTAGATAATCTTAATAACATACTACTTAAAAACCTCTCGCAGAAATGCGTAGTGCAGCTCACTAAAATATTTAATGGTTGTCTACATTTGTGTTACTTTCCTTCTTCTTGGAAACTGGCAAAAGTTATTCCTATTAAAAAGCTAAACAAAGATGCAAGCATTCCCACCAATTATCGTCCAATCAGCTTATTACCCGGCCTGGCTAAATTGTTAGAATCCATAATTCTTACTCGCCTGTCTAAAGCCACTGAGCACCTAATTATGCCTGAACAGTTTGGCTTCCGTAAAATGCACTCTACCACTCAACAACTTGCAAGAGTTTCTGAGCACATCTCACATGCGTTAAATTTAGGTGAATCCACAGGAATGATCCTTTTAGACATAGAAAAGGCTTTTGACACTGTCTGGCATGACGCTTTACTGCATAAATTGATATTATTTGGCATTGATTTAAATTTGGTTAAGTTAATCCAGTGCTACCTACAAAATCGATCCATTTCTGTACATGTAGGTGACTCATGTTCCACTCCCAAGTTGATTTCCGCTGGAGTCCCTCAGGGCTCAAGCCTGGGTCCTTACCTTTTTATTCTATTTCTAAATGACATACCTAAGCAACCTCATACAAATCTAGCCATATATGCTGACGATACAGCTTCTTACACCTCTTCCAAAGACCTCCATATAGTTATAGGACGCCTTCAACTATCTGTAGACCTACTGAGTGCTTATTTCACAAAATGGAAACTCAAATTAAACTCATCCAAAACGGAAGGTATTATAT
>NW_020653853.1:17566855-17609658 GCF_003589595.1 Hyposmocoma kahamanoa | reverse complement strand
CAAATATCACCCTAATAACTTATATGGTACACAATGTTTTCGATGTCAAGGATTTGGTCATTCTTCTAAAAATTGCAATTTATCTCCACGCTGTGTCAAATGTACGGAGTCTCATCTAACCTCGGAATGTCCTAAGAAGGATCGCAACCAGCCCGCACAATGTTGTAACTGCAATGAAAACCACCCTGCCAATTATCGCCAATGTACCGAACGGCAAAAATACCTAAATACTATCCGTGCCAGACAAGAACAGAACAAAGAAGTACAAAAAAATGTTAAAGTCACAATGTCCAACAAAGTGGATGGACGTGCTTGGAGTAACGTTGTTGGTGCCAAATTAGAAATTCCTACGTGTTCGCCTCTTCAGACTAATCAGGATCAAAATACTACCGACATGCTGGCTATTTTAATGACCATAAAATCCATCAAAAGTCAATTTGTCTTATGTGACAACATGATGGATAAAGTAATACTGATCTTAAGACATCTTGGTCAGTATGTCTGAGTCTAAAAGTTTACGTGTTTTATTCTGGAACGCCGATGGTATCCGTACAAAAATAACAGAGCTTTTGGATCTGGTGAGTGATATTTCAGCTGACATTATTTCAATTAATGAAACCAGAATTTCCTCAAATACATTTCTGGCCACTCCTGGCTATAGTTGCTACCGTCAAGACAAGCTCATGGAAGGACGTGGTCAAGGTGTTGCCATTTTAATCAAGTCCAATATAACACACACTCAACTCAAAATCCCAAAAACCCACAATCTTGAATGTGTTGGCTTACAACTTAATCTTTCCGACAATAGTGTTGCCGTTATATCCGTTTACCAATCTCCTAATCTCCCATTGTTGTCTAGCGATTTGGATATATTGTTTTCACTTAGTCCCAGGGTACTAATAATGGGTGATCTTAATACTAAACATCAATATTGGAACTGTTCTGTTCCTAACCTACATGGTGATGTTCTTTTTCATCACATGATTAACAGCGACTATGACATACTAGCCCCTAGAACGCCTACTCTGGTTCATTATGACATCACTCGTACTCCGTCTACACCTGACGTACTCTTAACTCGTAAAGTTTGCATTCTTACCGAACCTCGTGCACTAACTTGTCTTTCTTCAAACCACCTTCCCGTAACCTTTGAAATTGGAGGTATAATTGAGCGCAAGTCTATTATTACTTTTAATTACCGTAAAACTGACTGGGTTAAGTACAGAGCCTACTTAGATCAGCACATTTCCTTGAGCATGTCTCCACTTAGCACTATATCGGAAATCAACTCTACTATAGATCATCTTTCAAATACTATTATCGACGCCCGAAATTCTTGTGTACCCAAAGTTTCGTCTACTACCTTTACTAAACTTCCTAGGCGTATCAAATATATCATTAAGTGTAAAAATAGGTTACGCAGACTTGCTATCAAGGAACAAGACCCACGTACGAAAAGGTTACTTGCAACGAAAGCAAACATGCTTCGAGATGTGATTAAAACTAAAATAACGTATCACAATGATAGTGTCTGGAATGAAAAATTGTCCAAAATTGAAAATCCTACTACTGATCTCTGGCGTCTAGTGAAATCAATTGATTATAAACCTTCAAGCATTCCTACCCTGGTCAAATCCGACGGCACAAAATCTTCCACAACATTAGAACAATGCGAAGCTTTAGCAGAAGCGTTTATTGGAAACACAAACCTTACTAGACACTGGGCTACCGATCCAGCTGTTCTCTCTGATATAAGTACATCTCTTGAAAGTCTAAAAACTTTTGATCGCTTTGAGATTTGCTTTCCTGTTCGGCCTAATGAAATCCGTGTCCTATTGAAGAAGTTGAAAAACCGAAAGGCTCCGGGTGTAGATAATCTTAATAACATACTACTTAAAAACCTCTCGCAGAAATGCGTAGTGCAGCTCACTAAAATATTTAATGGTTGTCTACATTTGTGTTACTTTCCTTCTTCTTGGAAACTGGCAAAAGTTATTCCTATTAAAAAGCTAAACAAAGATGCAAGCATTCCCACCAATTATCGTCCAATCAGCTTATTACCCGGCCTGGCTAAATTGTTAGAATCCATAATTCTTACTCGCCTGTCTAAAGCCACTGAGCACCTAATTATGCCTGAACAGTTTGGCTTCCGTAAAATGCACTCTACCACTCAACAACTTGCAAGAGTTTCTGAGCACATCTCACATGCGTTAAATTTAGGTGAATCCACAGGAATGATCCTTTTAGACATAGAAAAGGCTTTTGACACTGTCTGGCATGACGCTTTACTGCATAAATTGATATTATTTGGCATTGATTTAAATTTGGTTAAGTTAATCCAGTGCTACCTACAAAATCGATCCATTTCTGTACATGTAGGTGACTCATGTTCCACTCCCAAGTTGATTTCCGCTGGAGTCCCTCAGGGCTCAAGCCTGGGTCCTTACCTTTTTATTCTATTTCTAAATGACATACCTAAGCAACCTCATACAAATCTAGCCATATATGCTGACGATACAGCTTCTTACACCTCTTCCAAAGACCTCCATATAGTTATAGGACGCCTTCAACTATCTGTAGACCTACTGAGTGCTTATTTCACAAAATGGAAACTCAAATTAAACTCATCCAAAACGGAAGGTATTATATTTACTAGAAAACGTGCGTTCCCGACTAGGACAGTCGTACTTGACGACTACCACGTGCCTTGGAGTAAGTCTGTTAAATACTTAGGCATACTACTGGACAATAAACTAAATTGGTCTTCTAATACTGATAGACTGATCTCAAAAGGCGTTAAAGCTCTAAATGCCCTACATCCGGTCTTGAATCGGAAATCCATTCTCAGCTCTAAAACAAAATTATACATATACTCCACTCTTGTCAGACCCTGTCTAACATATGCAGCACCGGTTTGGAGCAGCATACCTGACTCAAAATACCAAAAGCTACAAATCGTACAAAATAAAGCAATCAAAATAGCCTACAATACTAAATTCAAAACAAATTTAAAAAATCTTCATAAACGCATTAACTATCCACCTATTAAAGATTTTATTCTTAATTATTCAAAAAAATTTTATTTACATAAAAATCCTACACATCATAATACACTAATATCTGCTATCGGTAAAAGCAGGTTTCGTACGTTAGGTTTTCGTAGTACGTATAACAGGTATAAGTTACCACATCACTATTTTCTAGGCAACTGATGTTTCTCAACAAGCTCAATAGTTATTTTTTGTACTGATACCCTCATCATATTATTTAATTATATTTTGTTATTTTCTTTCGATTAATACACTAATTTCACATGTTTGCATAAATGAATATAAATATTACGTTTGACTGTTTCGTTTCTCACTTCATGTTTTTATATATATGTGGTTCTCTAAACTACTTGTTGTGTTGTTATCATATTCCTATCTGGTAAACGATGATCTGAGTAGTTTATTATTTCTTATCCTATGTGTTCGGAAAGGTGTGTAGCCTAAGTTACATAAAACATTATGTTTGTTTACAAATAGAATAAGATCTTTTTGTATTATTTTTAAGTTTATTTTGAAATAAAGATATTTAAAATCAAAAAAATCATTAAATTATTGGAAAAACATGTAAAACCTTTTTAATACAGTTCAATACATGAGAGTTAATTAGAAATACGTAAATAATAACCGATATGAGTATAATGTATAAATATGTAATAATAGAAACTACAAAAACACGACATTTTTTATATTCATCGTTTTCGCCGCGATGATTAAACGACAAAGATATACGCAAATTCACATCGTTGTCCTTGTTCTTCAAAATAAATAGCAATAGTTCATTACCAAATAAGCAAACTAGACTTTGTCAACTCAGATAAACATAGACCCGGGGAGATTTATCACAAATGAACCATCACACCATAAGAATCTTTGCTTGTTGCAGATATTTGTTATTAGTTTTTAACGACTTTTTTGTCGTAGCGCCATCTGTGAGAAATAAAAAAAATAAAGATTTTTGCTCTTGTGATTGTTGGTGTTTTCGTTGTCTATTTTTGTGGTTCGTCGTGTGGTTTTTGTGGTAAGTCGTTCATGGGTGAGTCAATACAATAATAATTATAATGAAGTCGTTAGTTCATACTGCCCTGTTAAATCTATTCCTATTCACTCTTCCCCCTTATTATGTAAGTATTTACACTTACATATTTGTACGTATATATATCTATAGAATTTAGAAGTAAAGCACATAAAACATTCAGTAAACTTGTCGGGAAGGCAAACAGGCTGAAATTGGTTGTCAGAAAACATAATGTCGGCAAGCAAGGGTTGCGTGCCCTTTGCCTATTCTTGACATTTTAAATTGTTTATTTGCGAACAAGTGTCAAGTTATTTATTCAGTGATGACGGTGGTGCCGGTGAACGCTCGCACGTTTTGTTTACGTGAAATCAAGTGCATGTGGGTTGGAATAATTCTATAATCTACAATATGGAGCTATGTAATACAATTCTGCCGTATATAAATATTTCTGCTGCCATGCAGTAATGTGAGCATTACTGCATGGCAACCATGGCTCAGAGTGATAGGCGCAATGGCAGTGCGCCTTAAATCTTTGCGATTTATAGCTCTGAGTTGCACTGCAACTGCTATGGACAGGCGTGTCGCTTAACATCAGGCGCATCATAAAAAAAGGATTTTATGACAAAATCTATATTTTTATGTAAAAAAAAACGATTCAAGTGCGTTAGATAGTGAGTATATCCTGAAACATTGTTATTGTTAGTTTTTCATAGATTATATTAACTGGGGAAAAACGGAACGTTAGTTTAGTTACAAGTTTAACTGCCTTCGTGTCTGGACCGCCACGCAGAGGTTCCGGGTTCGATTCCCGAGCCGGGAAGAATTAATCTTTGTTCAAAATTGTATTCTGAACAAAGCATTAATTCTATAATTGACCCAAACTGATAGTAAGGCTAAAACAATTCCAAAGCAATTGTCGTTAAATGTGTGGTTCATAGCAACTAATAATGTTGTGTGCGCGCGAGCAATTTTAAAACTCACTGATATTGTACCCACAAAATTTAAAGCTACCCAGTATTTTCAAATAACTTCGTTACGTTACGACAATGTTTAAACGTATTTTTTAGTATGGTAACTCCCATTCAACATAATAATATAATATATATATATATTATAATTACTAAAATATATATATAACTACCTCCGTGGCCGAACGGTTACCATGCCGGACTGCCACGCAGAAGTCCCAGGTTCGATTCCCGGGCCGGGAGAAATATTTGTATGGCCTACATTTATTTCTCTCGTGAGTTTGGGTGTAATTTGTGGTTGTCGACCTATGTGTGTGTCCAAGAAACCCGCGATACAGGGTATTCCTAGTGCGGGGCTATGAGTGTGTGTTGTTTAATTTAACACGAAAGCTATGTTGTAAGGCAAATTCCATTTTCAAGATAATTTGATTTGCTACATTGGCTATTATTCACTACAGGATGTGGTATTTATGTAATGAAACGTAGCCCAGAGAGTATTTAGAGTGGCACAGCGGTTGCAGCCGCGGCTGACCTGTGAAGTGTCGTGACACTTATGACCGACAATGCCACTCTGTACACGTTTTGATATACCACAGGATTTACCCAAGATAGATCTAGATAGACATAGATCTCGCTGTTTAGAGACATTAGTAATCTTTTTAAGTATTTCATCATATATTGCTGCCATTGCATACTGTGATATTCCCCAAGTGTCAAGCTTAAATGTTTCGTAATTTAATATGTAGTGTTACATATGTGAAATGTCCATAAATAATTAAATAAACACGGAAAGACTAAATTTAAAATTACACTGCAATTTTTCTTTATTGTATTCCACTCTTGGGCAATAACCTCTCGGCTTCCACAGCTGCCGGTTTGGCGCAATGTCGGGCTAAGACATCTCGTATTCCGTCATCTTTTTTACGTTTGCTAGTGAGCATTCTCTCCGGTATCCCCCAAGTGGCTGTGTGAGCCCACCTGGTACGGATATATGCGGCAGATGTCCAGTCCAGTCACATTTCATTTTATTCAATAACTGAAAATGATTCGTAGCGTCCTCAAACTTAAACTCATTTATTTTTGATGGTAGATTAAATACGATCTATTGAAAAAAAATAAAAAAATAGAGTAATTGGTGTACAAATTATTTGATACATTATTATGTTGTTACATGAAATTGAAGCCAAAGAGCTCCAGTCAATATCGACATTAAAAAAACGAAAGTAATTAAATATGTAAAAAACAAAAAAAAAAAGATACGACGCAAGCACTGGCACGGTATGCTAGAAGACGTCGGTTCGAATCCGACCGGATCGAAGGATTTTTTTCTGAGTGATCGATCTTTGTATTAATAATTATAACAAACTAGTGGAGTAATTTAACATAAAAATAATTGAATATCAATTCAATAAAAATTTAAAAATTAAATATCGTCGAAAGACAAGTTTCTTAATTTTGCTGTTTTTACAGCGCGTCGTTCAGCCCCAAAGGTAATAGCGGAAAATCATTGCTGTGTTTCTGAGCTAGCTTCTCGCTTTATTGGTTGTTTTTTTGGTATTTATAGTTTTAGTCTGTTTCTTCTTTTAATTATTTTATATGCTTGTGTGTGCTTCTGGGAAAACATGAATTGTTTTGTCTATATAAATATTAATCAAAAACATTTTGACCGATTTTGTATGGCTGAAAAGAACATAATATATCTGCTTTGCCGCGTACGTACGTATTAGTGCTAAAAAAACTAAAATTTCAGCGTGACTTTAGTGGAAATTTACCGCTAAAGCACGTAGAAAAGTTATGCTTAGACCGCCACTACGGGTCTTAAAATATTTACCATATGTGTTGTTGGTTATAATAGTACCCCCCTGACTCCGCTCCCGCGGTCTGTGGCGTGTTCTGGAGTTCGGATGTCGGCTGCGTTACGGCCTTTTTGAGGTTGACCCCGGTACCGCCACGGCTATCGTCCCGACCTTGCTACATCACCGATTTAATGAGTTACCTATTACAACTCTTAAACAACTTGTCGTAGTAGTTGTTAAGCGTGCGTATTTTTTTTTCTAATTGGTACCTAGTAAACTTCGTGTCAAAGCATGGTACTGTAATTATAAGGTGGGAGTTCGAAAAGCACTTTAAAAAGTATGCTTTTTAATATAAGCGCACAAGAACTCAGTTCACAGTTCAATACTTAACAATTTAATTTTTTACAACCTGCTTAACAGTCAACTCCCGCCATCTATGTTTACTTAATGAATTAATTTGTCAATGTGAATCATAAAAATAAAATTCGTAAATCGAAAATAAAATTATTTACTCGAAAACCTTCAGGGTTCTAATCTCGTTTTACGTTGTCAAAAGATATTTTTTTAACTTATAACTTATATGGGCTTAAACGTTTTTAGTAAACTATTTTATAAGCTTTAAACTAAAAAGCGTTTAAGTAAACAGTCCGTTTATAAGCTCGCTTTTTTAAATTAAAATAACATTTTAAGGTTTTAAATTTATAAGCAGTTTTTCCCTTCTCTAACTGAAAGAAGTTGTTTTATAGTAGTTCTCATATTGCTTACTAGATGGCGTTACGCGATCCAAATAGTCAACGTGAGGAAAAAGCGAGTTATGGTTTTTCTTAATCAAAACATTGTCCGTATATTATGTTTTGTAATAGTACAAGTTCTTATTTGTAATGTATATAATCTGCTCGCTGTTTGGTTATACATTTTCCTTCTTATTAAATGTGTTCGCTGATCACTTCAATTATGACGATGAAATTCAATGGGACTTTAAATTTTATCTTTAAATGCTGTTATTGTGTCGTGAAATGTATTGAAAATGACATTGACTTTCCATTTAAATAAAATATATATACATATATACTCAAACGTTATATTACTGAAAAGTTATATATATATAGCAATCCAAAGGGAGAACGCTGCCAGCATCTTCGGCACCTTGCCGCGGGGACCCAATTTTATTCATATAATTAAAAATCGTAGTTTTAGTTTCTAGTACTTATGCTTTTATTGTCTTTTTTACCTTATCTGTATAATATCTTAATTAAAACCCAGTTAAATAAAAAAAATTACAAATTACTTGTGGGGGTAATTACAACCCTTACAACAACCAATTATTTTAATTAGGAAGCTTACAGCTGCTAAGTTAAGCTTACAGAGCTTTCTATACTATGTTTTATAAAGTATAACCTGAATATAACGTCAACGTACCATTCTACAAGCTTCACCTTATAGAAATAGCTGCAGAGAAAACAAGAGAAAAGAAAAATACTAATTAATGCGATTGGGATTCTAAATATATTGCTGATTTTCTTTTATCGTTTGCTCCCTATCTGTATGGCGAGTATTCCGTCCGTCCTAACTTCATCTTTGAACTGTCAAAGTTGCCGCGTTCGCAAAAAACAATAGCGCAGGCGCGAGGGAGTAGAGCGGAGTGATATTGCGTGTCGCTCTCGCCGAACGAGGTCTGCGGGTCGCGGCTAACCTTCGGCGCGAGGTTTGCGGCGGGAAAAATGTGTGTTTCGGTGTGCCGATAGCGGGGCGCCGCAGCTCCGCAGCCCCGCCCAGTGCCGCCACGCCGCCACGCCGCCGCCGCCGCCGCCCGCCGCCGCTAACGCGTCTTGAGCCACTTAGTCGCTAAGACGACGCGCACATTGCTCCGCTCCAGCGGATTCTGACGAGGGTTTCCATGAACAAGGCGGTTTTACAAAGAATGATTCCTTTGAATATGGAATGTAGGTTTTGTATATCTTTAGGAGGGATTTTGAAATTATTAAATGGCTGTATAGTACATTACTCAAAAGTTATTAGAAAGAGAACACGCCTTTGTTGGAATTTTTGAAGGGTTACTTTTAAAGAAAATAAGTAATTCATAATTGTTTTTAACATTTTTGGAGAAATTATTTTGATATCTGCAATGGCTATTTTAGAAGTTCGAATAGTTTCGGATATGTTTTTGTAAATAGGGAACAGTAGATTCATTGGAATCATAATTCATCTGTTTAAATGGATAATAGAGACGTTTATGTTTCTTGTATGTTACGTCGAACAATTTATGTAGAGATCTTAGAAGGACGATAATGCCTGTGAACGCTGTCTTATCTTCCGGCCAGATATGGAGCCGCGAGCTGTCAAAATGGAGTGGGAAAAAAGGCGGGAATGCGGCGTCGCTTTATGTGAAGCTCGTCATTGCGCGAAACAGGGAGAGCGCTATAGCAGATCGAGAGTGGGAACGGGATAGAGAATATAACGTGGTTTATAAGAAAACCCAAGACGTTGGGCGTGTTTGGCGGGTGGGCGTGTGGGTTCCGGGGTTGTAGTGGTAACGGGCGCATGTATGGGTGCGTATGTACAAGCGGCGTGTGGTTACACGCCGTAGCAGTGTGCGTGCTCATCCTTTTGTCAACGATACTAGTCTGTATCGGTTTCAGGCTTTAGTTATTAAAGTGCGCTGTTAAATTTTACGAGGATATGAAATTTCCATTGTCGGCCGGCTGAGAGCTTTAAAGACCTTTATGTGCCGGTATTCGATATTTGGAGCACACACACGTCTTGTTTGTTCATAGATTATATTATTAAACACTTTATGAGTAAACTTTGATGTTCGAGTACCAAAGGTCATTTAATCAAATAACACTCAATATATGTCGTCTTATTTTAGCTAGTCTCAAAGTTATAGTGACAATATGATTATCAAATTCCGCTCCATGATACATTTTGTATCTAATATGGGGATTGGGGATTTTGGCAAAACATACTTTTGTTTACAAACGTAGTGAGTCCTACGGCGTAGTATATATATTTTGATTGACCGTAACTTTTATTCTTAAATGAAATGTCTTTGCGTAGACAATTTCGGTAGATAAGTAAAAATATGTAAGACGACTCAAACTACTGTTCTTATTATGATGTGGTTTTGGTTCAATGACCGTAATTTCACTTGACTTTATTATAGCAATACAAAATGAATCGATTATGTATCTAAAACATCGTAGTTAATATTTATAAAATACCAGCTGTATATTTACACATACATATGAGTTCTATTCAACCTTTTGTTTTGATAGTCTATTGGACAAATCAGATGTGGCTGATGCTACGCGCCGCCGTAGCAAGTTCGTAGCACTTTTGACAGTTCAAATCGGGATGGATTAAGATGATACTGAAATTGTTCATCTAGATTCAAATACTCTATGAACAGCTTCATTTCACAGTTTAGTAAAGTTGAGAAATAAATACTATTACTTTTTAATTAATGCTATTTTTTTTTGTCTAGCTTTTGCCATTATTATACAAAAAAATGAGAGAGATTTTTTCGTAGCTTTGCAGGTCGATGTGAGTATTAAAAGTTGTACCATCCAATTGGCAAAAGTGAGATTTGAAAAAATGTCTAGTAAAAGCAAGAAAAAGGGGTGCAGACAATCAAATTCCTTTGTGCGACAGAAGCAAAACTGAATATTAAAATTTTTCCTCGAATCTTTTGTCCTCCCGAAACAAAGGCGAAGTATTTGAGGCCCTTTGGAGGCGTGCGGCGACATAAGGCTGGGCTTTCGTTCACCTAACTATCTCTTTTAATACTTATTTGCACGCGCACAGCCGCCCCGTGTCGCGGCGCGCCCCTCTCTCTGTGTGCGAACTTCTTTCGCCGCCCCTCTGTGTGCCGGCGAATTTCTTTCGAGACGTAATAAGGGGACCGTTTCTTTCCCACTAAGGTTTTAATGTCGACCACGTTTCGGTGGCGGACGCGCGCCTCCTCGCGGTTACTTGGCAAACTTTTTTCTTTTTTGACACTGTGCGGACTTTGTGTTTTTGTGTTCGGCCGAGGATTTTCTTTTCTGGAAGAGATCCACATGGCTTTTTTGTTTTGAGGTATGAGAATTATCTGTTCGTCTTATTTTGAAAAACTTTTTTTATAATATTTTTCTTAGAAACTAAAATCTTTGAAATTATATGACGAAACGTCAACTGCCACGACACGAGAAGCAGTAAAAGACGAATGTGCGGCGAGTTGTGTAAGTTGCGAAACTTGGCGGGTGGTTGGCGGTTGGCGGCTGGCGGTTGAGGCGGCGGTAGTTGGCGGGCCAGACCGCAGGCTCATTAACCCGGCGCGATCAGATGTGCGCCGCGATAACTCCGTGCTACGCAACTTTAATTACGCTAATTCTATTTCGTATTACCTACTTCATAAAAGTTTAGTATGTAACTTTCACATCATATATTATTATTACAAATATTAATAAACAAAATTCTATAAAGAAAATACTTATTAAACTTCGTAAGTACAGTGTAACAAATACTTAAATTAATAAATGTAATTAGACTGTGAGACTACACACATTTCAAAAAACTATCTCAAGTAACGAAATTTGATTGTGGCTTGTTTGTTTGTTTTTTCATAAAAGTAAATGTAGCCAATATCAATAAGACATTCAAGTACAGTATATTGTTTTGCGGGCGCGATTTGGTGGCGGGTGCGGCATCGGTCGGAAACTTGTTAAAAAGCGAGCAAACTCCCATTAACGCGTTGCTCTCCCGAACTTCACCTGTAATTGTACCTAAACGTGATACTTTGTTACCCTTAATACAAATATACGTAATAATAGATAAATGTTACTGGCTAACTTTAACACTTAAGTAATATTTTCAGTTTTTCACTTTTGTTTGCCAATTTAACTTCTCATTTATCTTTGTACAGTTTTAAATTATAATTGACATAAAGGAAAACTCTTTACTCTGGGACTTAATTGAAGTAGTTAATTTATAAGAGTTATATATATATAATATAAATTTATGCGACAATAAGTTAAATCAGACACACTTCCACCGCTTTGATATCGAATTAAATTCCCTTTGTCAAAATCTCTAACAACGTTTGATTTTTAATTTACGTTCGGAAGTGACAAATCGGAGTCACAATAACAGGGGGAAATAAGGAACCCTGCTTGTTCAAAACTCGTGTACAGTCCACCAACCACACACACCCTTCTTGAACCTTAATTCTATATAAATAAGCTCAAAGTTAGAGTAACTTTAATTCACGTACGCTGCGGTGTGGTGTACGGCTGGCGTTCCAATTCTCTCGTTTGTATTTGGAGCATCTGGAGTTTTGAATTTCACGCCGCCTCACCCTTTGCTAATGACGTCATCGTGCTGCTAAGAGGTAAGAGTTAACGTAAATTACACGTGATGCATGCTTCCTATTCATCACACCAACGGAAAGTATAAATAACTTTAATACAATACTTTTATTTGGTTCCAAATACTTTTGTCAAGTGTCCTAGAGACACGTGGTGTCGCTAACGCGCAGCTGTGTTTACATCCATCATTTAAAAAAAAATGTATATAATTTGCTCTAGAATGCTTACGTACCTAAAGTGTTAGGGACACCGTGTGTCTCTTGGACGCGTAATAGTTTAATAGTGCATAATGATCATGGTCCAGGAATATTAGTCTGACGTTGTATATATTATGAGTCAAGCAGTTGCTGTTTTCACTGAGATTTTTTGTTTAAAGATGCAAGGAAATGGTACACATATGTTTGCAAAAGTATATTACAAAAAAGCGGGAAAGTGAATAAATTGTGCGTAAGTAACTTTAAAAAATATATTTTTTGACAGTAGACCTTTTTAAAAAATAATTTAAAAAACAGACACTGAAAAAACGAATGGACGACGCGGCTGTATGGCATTTTTCTTTAGTCATGATGTTATACCATTCTAAGGTTATACCTATATGTGGTCAAAGAATGGATTGTCGTACGGATTTCGTGGATTGGATGGAAAGTAATTTGTTTTTAATTTTGTAGTGCGGCTAAATTTAGGCTCTTTACGCGTTCTTTGTTCAAAAGGAAAGCGAATAATTCCGAGCATGTTCGAGAAAACACGATATTTTTTTCCATTACAAAATGGCGGGTTTTTGTGTTCACATTTTATAGAAGATTTCGTTTTTAGTCTGTTACATTTTTCACATTTTGGGTCTTTTCATTTTTTGTGATCTTTGTTACCTGATGGCATTGTAGCCAACAAATAAATATTCAAATCAGTTCTATTACATTGTAACATAAACGTATATACTATATCAAAGTGATGTACTTTAGACAAAAGTATCGTATATCAGAATATTAATAAAGACTAGAAAACAAAATCCAACACCATTACGCTATTCTCAACTTTCCACAATTTCACTTTTGTTGTTCGAAATTACTTCGAAAGAGATTTTATTTATGGTATAAAACATTTAATTTAACCCCGGCAAACCGATGGGTTTAATAAATGACGTCAGAGACGACGATGCCAACGCGCTGGCGACGACGTGGGCGCATTCCCGCAATTCTTATTTAACTGCTTGATTGCGCGCTGTTGTTTATTGACACTGATATTACGCGGGGCCGTGTCACTACACAAAGATTCACTTTCATATTTAGGTAATGCTCACTATAAGTTTAATTGTTATACCTACTCAATGTAAGATAATAATGTTGTTTATTTTCTCCCATAATAAATTATTAAAATGGAACAGAGCTTAAATATTAATCTTTATAGAGAGATAGGAGACTAAACTAGGAAAGTATAAGCTAACGTTAAAAACAGATAGGGTCAGAATTTATAAATAATTATTATACCTCATTTACAGACATGAATATACAAGGATCAGACGCGCTTTGTTCTGAATTGTTAAATAACAAGTCGGTGCGTCGAATTATATTATACTTTGTTATTTTTTTTTAAATAAATAAACAATGTATCTATCACTTTGATTTCTTCAGTGACTCTAAGTGGGTATAAAAACTTAATAGACAGCCAAAGAAGAATTTATATTTAAAAATTTCTGTGCAGAATGGACTTTCTGTAGACTCTAAGTTAGGTAGGTAAACAATTTTAGTAAATTTGTTCGACATTTTTACGAGTTGACGCTGCCGAGTGACACCTGCCAAATATGCCGAATATCGAACATAAAAACAAATATTCATAAATAATAAACAATAATACATTTCAAGTTATTACTTGACTATATTACACTTAGACTGGATAACACCTCTTTCTGATCCCGGAATTATTGAAAATAAAGCGCACAAAATCAAAACAAAATATTTATATTTTTTCTGTAACGTTTTTACGATACTATATGACGGGAAGAGCAAGTCGTGCGCCTGGTGGTAAGCGACACGTCTGTCATATATAATTTCACCAACACATTTACCCTTCCAAACCGAAACGTAGTAATGCTCACATTACTGCTTGGCGGCAGAAATAAGTACGATGGCAGTACTTCCCTGGACGTACTCTTTCACAATGAGCTCTACTGCTCGAAATCATCACCTGATGTACAGTGACGACGAGGATGACGACGGAGCATACACACCTAAATATTGCCTATTCATTCTCGCTTTGAAAAGGCCCAAGTTTAGCGTTTAGGGTATAAGTCCACTCCAAAGCCATTAGCAGTTGATATGTTCATGAAAAATACCGGAAATCATCCGGCACACGTTCTGAGAATGTCTAATGTCAGTCCCTAAACATAATGTAATGTAGTTTACACGTTAATCCGAAGAAGGAACACATCAGTCCATTTAGAGGCTTTAAATTCACACCGTAACAACGAGTAACTTCCAAATCAGGATGTCCGAAGACGTCTTAAACATTTGAATGTCTAACGGATAGGACCGGACATGGCGGATATTGCATTTGCTTGCCCATTTGTAACCGTACCGGGGACGGGGGAGCGTCAAATGACCTTTGAAGGGTTACAAAATGCCTCTACGTTTTAGTACATACAGTGTTAAGATGAAATTTGAAAAAAAAAAAACAGACGCATAAGTAAATACTATTTCTGCAAAATGACAACTTTTCAATGGTATTTGATAATTAAAATTTCTACGAACGAAATTAGTCCGTACCTTTTTATGCCTAAAAAGGAGCTTATAGCTCAAGTACTAAACTTAAAATTCTAAATCTGAAATGATCTATACTTTTCTTCCGTCAAAGTGTAAGTCAAATCACCACGAATGTGCTGATGGCGGAAATAAGTGCCAGATCATAATATGTGGCTTTGTTATACCAACAACGGTGACACGTAATCCCATTAAATTTACAACTAAAAAAAGAAATGATATAATATGATATATTATAATATAGGTCAACGTTATGTAACGTACCGAGGAGATGAGCAGTATAGCAAAAAGAACACAATAATAACCAGCAAGTTTGGAGTAACATATTTTTATTTTAATTATTAATACAAAGATCGAACACTCAGAGAAAATTCCTTCGATCCGGTCGGATTAATAATTATAACAAACTAGTGGAGTAATTTCACAAAAAATAATTGAATATCAATTCAATAAAAATTTAATTAATGTTTTTATTTATTTTATTTTTTTTATTTATGCACGATAATTTGTTTATTTTTTACATAATGTTAACATCCTATAATAAGTACTTACTAAGAGAGAAAAGAGAATTTATAACTATTAGTCTAATACAAGTTTTTCAAATAAATTCACAGACATACTTGCCAAATCCGCTGAATTGTAATATTGCATATAAAGTGTTATATGCGAGAGAATGGGCATTGCCATCTGCGATTAGTACGATATTTTGGAATGCAAAAAAACTTCCGAATAATATTTCTCTGTGGTCGATTTGGAGCGCTGACCTGAACTTTTCTTGATAAATCTGGACAATTAAAAACCCCAGTGACGAATTTCTTAAAAAAAAACTAAGTCGTGCATTTTGTGTCTTATGTCAACGTAAAATGGTTCAAACGATTATTTCATCAACTGTACGATTATTTATTCAAATTGTTAAACTTACCATAGTCAATACGGGTAGAGTCGATCAGTATCCGAAAGCTAGCGCGGTGGAAGTGCCCCTTATAGTTGGTCCAGATGAACAGGCTATTATCTCAAAAACACAGATTTTTAGGAGAGCAATTTTATTGTTTCTTCTAGCATTATTACAGCCGCTATTGTTATTTGGTTCTACTCGCCTATACGTATTTAAAGCCTACACATTTAACAGTATTTTCGAATACTTCTTATTCTTATTCAGTTCTTTGTTTTGACAACGTCCTGAAATTGTTGAGAGAGGCCTATAATATTATCCTTTTGAACATAAAATATTTTGTGATCAGAGTTTTAACTAAACGCTTAATACTTTTAAATGAAAGAAAGAATAATATTCTGTTATTATTATAAAATTACTCTAGCCCGCACACGCTAAGTGAGGCAAATTGAAGCGCTCCCAAAGGGCCTACACAAGCGGGCGGGCCTTCAGCGCTCAAGGTCAACTTGCACCGCGATCAGCTCCAGAATTTTAGCTAAAAATGACGAAATGTGCGGTAAATGAGTGTAAAAATACGTCAGACAAACATAAAATAGATACTAACATCACATTCCACAAGAAAGTAACGTGTTTGAACTTGTATTTTTATATAAATATTCACTAAAACCGAAAATTAACCTACTACTAAAACTAGCCTACATGAATTTGATTTTTGCCTCCCTTGTAACAGTTCGTTTAATATGAAACTATCATTCTATGCGTTATTATTCTAAGGTTTTAGAAATAAATATTTTTATCTACACACATATTATACGCAAATTACGACCAGCATAAAGGTAAACTGTTTTGTTAGAACTAATTTCTTATCTGTGAAAATGTTATTATTGCTTCATGTTATTAACATCGAATTCTATGTTATTATTACATTCAAATTTCGAACATCTCTGAAAAACGAAACAATTTGAATCGACCTCAATTCTAATATTAGTCGAGGTGAAGTTTTATTCGAATTAAAATGTCTATAGCAAACAATTTTGACAATTTCATACGTTACTTGATAGCGAACGATACGATAGTTGACGCCGATTCTAGTTTGTCAATGAATTAAAAATAAAAACTACGGTTGTGTGACATGCGTGAGAAGTTTTTATTTGCCGCCATTTCGCCAGTCGTAACATGCGGTTCCTGGACACATCACAGTGAGATGTTTTTATGAAACTCGCCTGTCGGCTCGTTTCATAAACCCACACTCGTGTTTTAATGTCTTTCATTATGTAACAGTCACATAAACTATTGTTAAAATACACTTACCTTATAACGAACACATGCTGCGTTTTAGTTTTAATACCCTGTTCAACGAACGACGACGTCGATACGAGTGTTGCTCTATGTTTGAGACCAAAACGTGCAAAAAGTTCAAAGATACTACCCTGCCTCACGCGCCATTCCACGTCCGATCGTTATAAGACCTTGTTTATTGGAAATATCTCGATGTTTTTAATAGGATTGCATTTTAAAGTAAAACGTCAAAATTTTTGAGTTGATACCGTAGATATAGGAAAATATCTATTTTTGATACCCTATTTATCTAGGGCAACGTTTTATTTTCACGGGCTCGCCTAGTATTAAACTTGTTCGTTAGGTTAATTTCAAATTCAGTTTTATGATAGTTTTCAAAAGCGGTCAAATATTGAATTTTTTCTTTTATAGGAAGTGTTTTACAGCAGGTAAATAGTTTTTAGTTAATTACTGGGTTTTACAACTTACTAAATATTTTAAAAATCTTACGTATTACGTAAAAATATCAATAACTTAGTACTGCGGTTCATATTCATATTTATTGCATTGTCACATGGTTTTTTTATGTATAAATAAATAATTTTGCGCGTTAGGCATGTAGCACCCTGTTGGGGTATTGCAATGTTAGAGAAACAACAGATAACAAAGGCTATTTCAATATAGCCTTTTTTAAATTATGTGACAACCCTACACTCCGAACGAAGTGTTTTGTGAAGGCATTGATGTGCCGATCAGGCGGGAGTTGCCTTACCTGTGTTACGAGTATACTATGGTAAAGGTTCCGTTTTAGCCGCATAAGAATTCGCGACTCGTTTTTAGTAAGGTCGATCATTATCCTTGTCGGTCTCCAAGGACCGCCCTGAGGAATTTGTGTCCCTCCATTGATTCCCTCGCGTCTTTAAAATTGGGCCCATAATGCGCGTTATTGGGATCGTAAGGGTTGTTCTTTGTTATCACCAGACGCGACAACTCCTTTGATGTACAGCCGACATTGCTTCATATATATGTATATCCGTTCCGGATCATCTGAATTATAGATAAAGTTATATAAAAAAATCATCTCAAGTTTAGAAATGACGGTATATTTTTTGATTCTAATTCGCATATATTTGTTTTTGAGTTTCAAGTCTCAAGGTGACTTGGAACATGGGATCTCTAAAAAGGCCGAAACGTTAGTTTGGTGTGCAAAAAAAACGTAATTGCAAATGCAAAAATACCTCAGCGTAGGATAACGAATTTAAAAATCTCCATGTTGAAAACAAAACATATTTTAAACAACCCAGCATCCAAGTTCATCGGTGCATGAACTTTTTATTAAAAAAATGATAATGCTCAAATGCAAAAGGGCAGTGAGACAGAGTGTAATGTATCTTTTGCCCCTTGCAAAGGGCTAACAAGGGCTCGGTGTAATGAGCGTACCACTTGTACCCTACACGCTTTTATTATTTACGACTTAACCCCTTTCTGTATGTTTTTGACCTTAGATTTTATTGCCGCCACATTCATAGGCTAAATCCGCTCTGCAAACACTGTTCTATATGATTTTCATATGTTTTGAGCGAATCATTTAAAAAGTAATGATAGTGACGCTATTATGCAAAAGCTCGTAATTTGCGTTCATTTTCAGATGTTATAAAATTTAATATCTTACTCTTAGAATAATAACGCATAGAATGATAGTTTCATATCAAACGAACTGTCACAAGTGAGGCAAAAATCAAATTCATGTAGGCGTAAGCAACTTGTATCTACGGTCGTCGGCACGCACACAAATATACAAATAATGATGTCATGGAATAACATTTCCCTCAAAAGTGTAGTATAAGTAGTATTTATTTTATGTTTGTCTGACGTATTTTTACACTCATTTACCGCACATTTCGTCATTTTAGCTAAAATTCTTGAGCTGTTCGCGGTGCAAGTTGACCTTGAGCACTGAAGGCCCGCCCGCTCGTGTAGGCCCATTGGGAGCGCTTCAATTTGCCTCACTTAGCGTGTGCGGACTATGTTTCTATGATCTTACTGTTCTCAGTTGTATGTTTTTTTTTACAATACTAAGCGATAGGTCGAACAAGTCGTGAGCCCGATGATAAACAACACGTCTATTTATAACAGTTGCTGTACCATTCAGAGCTTTAAATAAAGATCTTATGGGCACTGCCACTGCGCCCGTCGCCCTGAGACATAAGTTGACATGTCCCTTCCTTAACGTTCTAAACCGGAACTTAGTAACGTGGCAGTACTTCCCTGGACGAACTTTTTCACACCATAACCAATTACGGTTCTTGATTTAGTATAACTCTTACCACACCCTCATTTTTCAATAAAATAGTACATTAGTAACTTACGTAACCTATGATGATACGGATACTCTCTTAGATCACGCAAGTATATCTATTTTTACAAAAGAAAATATTCCGTCGGTTATGCTGCTCCTTTATCAAAATGATCCGAATATTCGAATGTACGCCTTCCATCATTTTTTTATTAAGTTCTGGCTTGGATACAAGTCCTTTAAGTCATGTCTTCGTTTAATTATCGGGATCCTCATTAAATGTTTTCCATTGTAGTTCTAGTAAACATTAAGTTTTTACTTTCTCTTAAATAACTTAGTTTTCTTGTTTGAGTATATAAGGTAGTCTTATAAGCGGCGGGAGTCAATAATTTTGTTTTAATGTTTACTTAAATCACATTATTGTCACTTCGAGCAAAAGTTTTGAATTCGTAATTAGTGGAATTTTCAGGATAAAATCTTTTGTAGTTTGGTTTAAAATAACTGTATTTATAATTTCAGAAGTCCGCCATTTTTTCTATTTGTCGCCTTCCATCAGTGCTGCTAGTGTTGCCATTTTATTTTTATCAATTCCAGTTAATGCAAATGGACAAATATGTTTTTCTACAATTTCATAATTTATTAAAACTTAAAGTAACGTGCCGAAGGTGGATTTAAGAGGGTATTCTATAATTTATTATTATATAATTTTAAGTAACAGTGGAGATCGTTGTGAAGTGTCCAGGGAAGTGCTACCTAACTATTTCTGAAGGGTAAGGGTACTGGTGAATTTACAGGCACATGGGACTTATTTATGTCTCAGGATGACGGGCGAAGTGGCAGTGCCTCTCAGATCTTTGTAAGTTAAAGCTCTGAGTGGCACTGCAACTGTTATGGATAGGCATGTAGCTTACCATCAGGTACACGACTCGTTCGTCCCGTCACTTGATACTATAAAAAAAATATCCAAACTAATATTACAAATACAAACAAACAACATTTGAACCAATTGAAATGAATTTTGGTATAAAGATAGAAGGGCCGAAGTAGAAGGTGAAAGGCTACTTTTTGTCACAATACTAAATCTTAAAAGGGGTGAAATAGGGGATGAAAGTTTGTATGGAATACCAATAAAACTACGACAATTATCTACGGAGTAGAAGTCGTGGGCGCCAGCTAGTGTTAAATAAAAAAGGAGTGAGAGCAAGTATTAAATTTGGGCTATTTCTAATTAAAATAACGGGTACGACAAACACACAAGAATGACACAAAAGTCAAAGAAACGAAAGAAGGTGTTATTCTGTACGAAATAAATGCTTTCATTATGTTGTAAGAACTAGAGCGTAGTTTCCCGAGGTCGTAAACGGATTAAACCACGTATCTACTATTACCTCACAAATCGCATTATCAAAATGAGTGTGTGGATCAAATAAAACCAAGATATTGCTTTGTCCTTGACTATTTCATGTGTACAGATATCCCACTTATGCCGTCACAATTTCCCAACCAGTAGTTTCAAATTAACATTGGAAGTTCTTTATATTGACGCAGACATAGGATGGTTCTAGCAGAAAGTGAAAAATTGATGAAGAAAAATATAGATCTTAATTTAGCGCCATTGAAAGTATTACAGATTTTAGATCCAGGAGAAGGCTATCTCGCCACTCCACATTTTTTTATATCAAATGATAAGTCGAACTGGTCAAGTGCCTATCTATAACTGCATTCGAAGTTTAAAATCGCAAAGAACTGAGGGGCGCTGCTGCTGCACTCCGTCTCTCTGAGACGTCTAACGATAAGTCCCAAGATTCTTTTGTGATAATTATTTTTAAGTGATGTGACAAACAAGTCGTGAACCTAGTGGTAAGCGGCACGTCTATCCACAATATTTGTAGTGCCACTCAGAGCTTTAATAATGAAACAATGCCTAACATTTTTCATGTGGTGGAAAAGTTTTGTTATAAACGATGTAGGTATTTTATTGGGTACGGAGAACAAACTAGACGTATGAATAAGACTTTCGTGGCTATTTACTAAATGTAGGTTTCATTCCGAACTTTGACTGTAGTTAACTAATGACCATGGAGCATGGAACTCCCCACCAACCCCAAAAACCCATGTGCCTGTAATTTCACTAGCACGCTTACCCTTCAAAACAGAAATACGGTAATGCTCACATTACTGCTCGGCGGCAAAAATAGGTCTATAAACTTCCTTTTAAAACGGTAACATGTAGTTTTTTCGCCAGTATTGTTGTTGGCTATATGGAGTATCTACAAACAATTGAATATCGTAAGTATCTCCAATTGCTGTAAGACAAGAATCAAAGCAAATAGAGCAAGATTCACCCTTGCTCGCATTAAGTCGAACATCCCAATCGTGTGTAATGGCTTATTTGTTCATGTGAGCCTTCGTATTCGCCGCGGGGAACTTGGGGGCTTGTATCGTAGATACTTGTACGATTTGCCTAAAGATATGTGTGTGGGTAATGTTTGGGAAACTTGTTTTTTTATCGCAAACATTTGATTCATTTGTACGGGACACTAAATTAAATATAATATTTGTTAAGGCACGTAGGTATCTAGTTAGTTAAGCACTATTCCGATTAAATAAGCCCCCTATTTAAAAAAGAAACCGCTCTGAGACTAGTTTATTCGTTTGGAAGCTACGACGCCAGAGGCAAACACACTAATACTCAGTCAAAGCTTTAAAACTAATAAATCTCCTCTTTTGGCGTCGGAGGTTAAAAAGCAGGATTCGTTAAACATCAAAACCCCATATCTTTTTGTAGGTATACTCGTATGTAAGATTTTATACCGTCCTTCTAACTGTAGTAGCTAGCATTACGTAAACTTCAGAATTATGTGTTTTCATCACACTCGCTCGTAAATAGTACGATTGCATGGTGGCTAACTTGACTGTAATGCCCCAAATAAAACCCTCGGGTCTTTTTTCTTTCCATTACTGACATGGTGCGTAAGGAGTTTTGGTGTAATTCGTGATTGTCTATTTGTGTGTCCATGGCACCCGCGACACAGGGTCTCCCTAGTGCGGGGCTATGTTGTGTGTGTGCCTTATACTTATTAATAAGAATTTATTATATGTAATTGATTTTAATTCTTTTCCGTATAATTTTTTTTTTATTTATCATGGTTGGATGTGTGTGTTTGCTTTTATAAGATTTTAGTTCGAGTTGTATTATCTATGGAAGCATTTAAAAAACACAAAAACTCCCGCCATTTGCAAAGTCCATAATTGTTGTGTTATGAACCGGATTTATATTGTAAATATTTATTTCCTCACAAATAGATGAAAAACATTGTATGTTCCACGGACGGTAATAATATACAAAACTCGAGTTATTTATAGCCCTCAGCCTTTGGCTTCAGGCTTCTAATAGACTCTCGTTAGTAATTTCTTATTTATCGTCCTTCATATAATGTACTATTCCGGCTTAGTTGGCATAGCAACTGGCACAGTTCGCTGGAAGACGTTGGTTCGAATCCAGCCGGATCGAAGTAATTTTTGGTATAACAATCTCGTGGAGTAATTTCACAAAAATAATTGAATATCATGGTGATCAAATAAATAATAAATAAATAACGCACACACTCAAAATAGCCCCGCTATAGGGAAACCCTGTGTCGCGGGTGCCATGGACACACACGTAGACAACCACAAATTACACCCAAACTCACGAGAGAAATAATTGTAGGCCATACAAATATTTCTCCCGGCCCGGGAATCGAACCTGAGACCTCTGCGTGGCAGTCCGGCCTGGTAACCGTTCGGCCACAGAGGCAGTTAATAAATAGTAAATATTGAACATTCAATAAAAACTTAAAAATCATATGCAGCTGTTAATGTTAAATGCTACAATTAATGAGGAGGGGTGGAATCTGTCTTACGAGTACTACTGTATATCTTCTCCAAATAACTAATGTGACAACACGTATTTAACCGATTGTATATAACACTAAGTGAACATACAAAAAAATCATACTTTATTGTGTACGGGTGACTAGTCTCCCTCTTGCGCGTCTTCATTGATTGTACGCATGGAGTTTTTGAAACGGCACCAGCCACCAACACGCAACAGCTTTTGGCAACTTCAAACGAAATTTCAATTCTTCACTTTATTATATTGAGAGCTAAAGTAGGGAAATCATCTTCGTGTAATGCGCCGGCTACACCGCGAACGACTCAGAACTAACTTAGCTTAGCTCACGTAGCCGGGGCATTTTTTCATACTTCGCGAACTAAGCTGACGGAGATAACTATTTTTTATTACCCGAGGGAATCTGCTTGAAGATACCCCGGCCCTACGGGGGCAGATTAGAGGGTTATGTAGGACTGGGTTGAACCACACGTCCAGGGTGTTCCTCCTTTCCGCTGGAGGTGGAGGCACGGGTATACTATCGCTCGTCCGCGCCTCTACCAGCGGCTGGCCGCGCCCAGCGCAGCCCCTCCCCGAGAAGGGAGACACAATGGTTCCCTGACTAAAAATGTAAAGGCTCGCCGAACACCAGACGAGCTCTCCAAATCGGGCCCCTACATGCTGGGCAACGAACTGACGCGTGTCCGCTACTCAGGGGCCATGGGGGCCAGGACAAGAGGACCAGCCCGCGCGGTACTCCCTCCTCCTCGGGCCAGCCTAGCTCCATCGGCCGGCCCGTGGGTTCCTCTTAGCTTCACCGTGGGATGAAATCGAGACGGAAACGGAGCTAAGTAAACTAACCCAACGATCCCGCTAGCTATGTAAAATTTGTCGTCCATCTGCCGCCCTTCACCCCCACACCTAGCCATAGTCACTACTTACTACGTATTTTCTTAGCTTAGTGTTATCGCCTTTCTCATTTATCCTCATACACGCATCCCTCTCGCTCATACTTTCCTAACAAAATCTTTTTGTGTAAAATCTCCCCCGTGACCTTCGCGCGCCTGCCAAAAATTAGAAATTAATGTGACATTGAAAAGAACAAGAATCTAAGATTTAAAAATTAATGGAAGACGTTGTGAAATGAGAAAGAAATAAACGAAAATTAAAGGAAATAAAAGGAGAAAAAGCCAAAATTATTATTACATTATATGAGAAGAGTGGCGGCCGCCCGAATACTGCAAGAACCCTTTTGGAAATAAAGATGAGACGTGTCGCTTTCTTCTTTCTTCAATACAGTCCACTTTAACGCCGTCCATAGATAACCTCCTGATAGATGCCGCCTGTTGAAAATTTATACTGTAAGGCAAGTGACGTGGGAAATGCAATTAAGACATTCTGATTCGCTAGTTCAAGGTCGAACTAGAAATGCACTCAAATTGCACTTACAGCTAGTGATGGGCAACCTTTACCAGTCTGGATCCAATTAGTCGATAAAAACGATAATATTGTAACACAAATTATTAAATTCTTCCATGCTGACCTAACAAAAGAAAAGCATATAATGTATCAGCTGCTTATGATCCCACGCAAATCGTAAAAGCGGACTGAGGGCCTGGGTTTAATGACGTCCTATATGTAGGCGACATGCTGGCAACCTGTCACTATTTAGTGCACTAAGTTCTACTAAAATTTTAATAAAAACATTGCTAAACGTGGTTAAAGTGGGCTTGTCTTACTCAAAGCTCTGTCGACCCCTATGGGAGACAGGCGTGACGGTAGAATGTATGTAAATTATTGAATGACTTACGACAGCAGGATGATATTTAGATACAGGAAAAAAGGAATTGTAAGAAAACAAGGTACTTGGTAAGTATTATAAGTCGTCGTATTTACAAAAGCATAATTAATGAAATTATTTATTTATTTATTTAGGACAACTAACAAATATTTGGCGTTTAATAATTTCTTTGCATTTCATCCCCAATGAATCCAACGTTCATAGATTTCCTGCCGTTATTAATTTTTTTTCTAATTCTGATAAAAGGATGCCAATGAAATAATTTTTCTTTTTTATCTTCTATTTAAATCACGTACTTTTCTTAATTTTTTATTATTTATCTTAACTACGTTACTTAATTCTATTATTCTTCGACAAAGTTGGTTTTTAACCGGAGATTCATATGCTGACGGAGCAGTAGCTAATGCTGGTGACAATGTTTGTTTTTTTTCGGGCGTCTTCACGATGGTTTGATGATGAGAGGTTGACGGGACCTCGATGTCTTGCATAGGACTGTTAATCTGAAAACCACTTAAATATAAGTACTAATAAATTAATGAAGAAAACTCTTTCACAGGACATTATTATGAACTTTGAAAAATTTCAAGGTTATTAAACTATACAAATGTTTTAAAACTTTGAAAAAAATCCTTCAAAAGCTATAAAGGTGACCTTAATTACTAATACTAGTAAAAGAAGTGTCCTTACCAATAATGGTAGAAATAAAGTTGGAACAGTTGTATCAAGCAATCGCCTTCGATTCTTCATTGTGTGAAAATTATCTGCAGCGAAATGTCTTGAGCAAATTACACTATTATTTGTAGGCAACCAACCTTCTTCTCGAGAAGTTGCGTCTATCCATTTATTTTTTCGCTCAAGACATTTAGGAAACCTAAAAACAAATTTTAAACTTTAATCACTGTCAAACAAAACTACATGAGTTATTATGTATAATTGAGTAGAATTATAATGAAATTATAATATTACAATGTGTGTAAATAAATAAAAAAATACAATAATTCTTTTATTTCCTCTTTACGCAAAGTATCGATATGACGAAATTTCAAATCTTCCCAACCCTTAGACAAAAAGAGACGCTTAATAGTAAGGGTATAATAAAAAAAACAGATGTCAAAAAGACATCAACGAGAGATCAGTTTCCTTCGTAATTTTTTAGTAATAGCCATTTTAATATGACCTAACCTAACTTGTAAATTACGTAATTATAACTTACCGGTGAAACGTGATTCCATCTTTTTGAAAATTTGAGATCCTGGATGATTTTCTACACCATTTCACGGCACAGGTAGTCATTTTTATAGTTCGTTTTACCCAAACCAGCGTAACAATACTGGAATATCAGGAAATGCGCACAGGTCTGATACTTGGTCGAAACTAAGTGTTGAATTTTTGCAAACTTTTATATACGTGCAATTGCACAGATGTGTGGTGCGCGTCTGTTGCCCTGTATGCGGCATCTATTAGGAGGTTATATATGCTGCCGTCAGACCCTATAGAGACCTGCATCTCTAGGGTCTCCATACACGGAACTCGCCTCGCGTTTGTTCTTGTGGTTTTTCCGCAGGTTTCCGCGCTACCATTTAGCGTTGTATGCAACTACGTGAGCTAAGCTAAGCCAAGTTAGCGTAGCTGGCATAGTTGGTTGCATGCAACTATGTGAGTTAGAGTAAGCTAGCTAGCTTCGTTCACGGTGTGGCCTGCGCTTAAGTATGGCTATTCAACGACTACCAGAGTTGTAAAGAAAATGACTAGCTTTTCTATTTTCATAGCGCAACGAGAGAAGCGAACGAAGCTTCCTTGTCGTCCAATCAAGTTGCACAAACTACGAACGGAAACTCGACCGTTTTAAGACCGTTTCTCGGAAATTTGAAACTAACATAAAAACAGGTCAGACAAAACCAACATTTTGAATTTAAATGTATGATCTCAGGCAATTGAAATAGGGTTATAAGTTTATGGGAAAAATTTTGTGATATCTGTGAAATAAGACTGAATGGGTATTATTGCGAATAATGAGATTATTTTATTTATAGATAATATTTAGTTATGCATTTATTAACAAGAATATATTTATTATAATAAATAACGCACACCCTCATAGTCCCGCACTAGGGAAACCCTGTCGCGTTTACCATGGACACACACATAGACAACTACAAATTACACCCAAACTTACTAGAGAAATAAATGTAGGCTTTAAAAATATTTCTTCAGCCACCGAGGCAGTTATGTATTTATCGAGAGCTAGGCCGAGCCTTTGCAGTTAGCGACCAGTGGCGGATCCGAACAGCCCCAGTGTTGCCAACTAGACTAAAGCAAATATCGCTAAACTGAAAGTTTGAAAGTCGCCGGATATCGCGAAAACTGTATATCCGTTCCATAATGAAAATCCGATTTTCAGCTTATGATACCCGTTATAATGTCCATTTAAGTAATTGGCAAGAACTTAGAAGAACCTCTGCGTCACAGACCAGCATGGTAACAATTCGGGCACGGAGTGTGTGCGTGTGTGAGTTCCTATAATAGGGATCGATCGAAACACAGCAGCCGCGGGGCGAAAACTTTCGAAATACGTGCACGCATGGCCCACAGTTCAATAATGCAATTAAAATTGTTCCAGAAATCTCGAAGATGCAACGTCTGGCAAAATTAAGCTGTCATCTTTACCGAATATCCCTAACTGCGTATACGAACCGAATATTCGAACTTATGTGACCTATGCTGATCTTATAAATACTATGATAAGTACAGTGAAATAACTTTTGTGTCATTGATATTATAAATGTGTAATTAAGTGCATAGACAATGCATTTGTCGAGTGAAGTGAGTTCCACGACCAACGGGCTGGGGCATGAAGCGCCGTCCTCGAGTTACGGCGGGCATCTGCCGAGTCAGCCTTTAACGGCTGAGTTGTTGGCTGAGAGAACGCTGGAAGGTTTACTTGCTGATCATCCAGGAGAACTGGTGAAGACTGGCTGTCCTCATGTTGTAAGTTTTGTTAGCTGAAGTTACGTAATGTCTGATATTTTTTTAATTTAGTCTTGATGGCTATCATGCCTATCCTTAACAATTGCAATGCTGCTTAGAGCTTTTAGTCGCAAAGATTTGAAGGGCACTACCGCTGCGCCCATCACCCGGAGACATAAGTTGAGCAAAACTTATTTATATATTCTATATTAAGATCCTCCAGATCAGAGCAAGAATAATTTGTTCAGATGGGTATTCTCGGGTAGTTCGAAACCGAATATTAATACGATGCAGTTCATATCGTACCCTATTCTAACACTTGCACGTTTGAGGAGTTACCGGCAGTTACTAGTGTCGCAGCCAGAGTAACTAAGTTTCGAGCCGCAACAATATCGATTTTCATTTCAATTTTTTCATTTTTCAGCCATTACTGTCCCACTGCAGAGCAAATTCCCGTCTCCCCTTTTTCCACTCTTAGCGATTTAATGCCGCTACAGGCCAAGACCTCATGTACGTGTCTAATTCGTCACGCCATCTCGTTCTGGGTCTTCCACGGCTTCGTCTTGCGTTTGGTGGGATTTACCCCGTGGTGGTCTTTGCCCATAGCTCGTTTGACATGTGGCAGACGTGTCCGGTCCAGTTCCATTTTAAGCTCGTGGCTTTATGATCAACGTCAACAATTTGTGTTTTGGAGCGCAGTATGCTGTTTCGCACGCGATTTGACAGTTTTACTTCCAAGCCACTGCGCTCCATGCCTCGGTGACACACCCCTAATGTGAACTTCTGACGATTCGTTAAAGACCAAGTTTGAGCACCGTAGGTAAGGACGGGGAGAATGACACGTCCATGAGCTTTCTTTTGATGGATAATGGTAACTTTCCTTTCAATATCGATTTTAATGCAGAAAAAAGCTTAACTTACTGCTACTACCCTATTATCTTATCTCAGATTCTAAATCTACCTAAAGAATAAAATCAGTAGGCTGACGTTACGATATTTGATATAATTAATCGAGAAATTATTAAAACTAGTTATTTTTTTGACAGGTGTGTACGGTTCTGCCGCCACATTGGCGATCGAACAAAACCCTGCCAATGGCATTCAAAGTGGTGGCCCTAGGCGAGGTTGGCGACGGTACGCTGGTGACTGTGCGCGCCGGCAATGACGAGAACTGCTCGGCAGAACTACGCAATTGCACCGCAGTCATGAAGAACCAGGTCGCCAAATTCAATGATCTCCGATTCGTTGGCAGAAGTGGGCGTGGTAAGTCATAGATTTTAGTGGTTTTAGATTTTATAATAGATATTGTCGATTAGGTCGATGTATGTCGCTTCAATGTCGTGATATTTGGATAGGTTAGCAATACATGCGTGATCTGTCTACAAATACATGCATCAATGACAGTAATCTTGAACAATACCTAGTAATATAAAGTGAGCACTCATAATTCAATATAAAAATGAAGTAATAATAGTTAGCCTATAATAGGCTTGTCCCATTGCTGAGCACAGGGCTTCTTTCACAAAGAGAGGGGTTGGGCTGTAGTTCACAACATAATTAAACTTTGCAGATGTATGCAAGTTTCCTTATGATGTTTTTCTTCACCGAAAAGCTCATGGAAAATTTCAAATCAAATTTCTCACAAAAACTCTTAAAAACTCAAAAGTGCAACCTCCGATTCGAGCTCACGACCTTTTGCTTCAAAGGCGGTAGCGGTTACGCTATCACATCTAATATTTTGTTATTAAGATACTTTAAAGTAAAATGCGTAGTATTTGATACAAAGGATATCGTAATTGAGTTTTTATTGAATGTCAGGAGGTTTTACCACCATGATATTCAATTATTTTTTTATGAAATTACTCCAATAGTTTGTTATAATTATTAAGCAAAGATCGTACACTTAGAAAAAAATCACTTCGATCCGGTTGGATTCGAACCAACGTCTCCCAGTAAACCGTGTCAGACGTGAAGCCGTCTATAATACTGGCACGCTATGATGACCGTTTCGACGTTTATCCGCTCATCAAGTTTCGTATTAATTCATATACGTTGAAGGAGCTAATTGCTGTACATTGTTGTCAAAAGTGACGTGAAGTAAAATTTGTGGAATATATAATTTTACGACACAACTCGGGTTTTGTTGATCGAAATTAGAAATATTCAAAAATGAAATTTAATACGATCGTCACTTATAGGATCGCTGTCCAGCACAACTTCTACCTCCGGCAAACTCGCGTCAAAGCTCAATGCAAAACAAAGCAGTTTAGAATTGACGATATATTAAGTAAACATTTTTATTTTCGTTTTATAAATGTATAAATTTTAAAACAAAAATTATCTTAAAAAATTTAATTTTATAAATCTAAAAACTTATAGATGTGACTCACATTTGATTATATTTTTTTCGATAATGAATATTTGATCTCAAAATGAGATTTGATCTCACTATTGTAATCTTTCAAAACGGCCATCATAGCCTGCCGGTACTGTAAGTCACGGAACGAACCAACGGACCTCACGAATTTTTCCATGTGTTTGTTGCAGTGCTTTGTTTTGGTTTTTACTGGCTATTTTGCCGCAATTTGTGAGAAATCTATGACTAATATAATCCACCCGGATCGAAGTTTATGTTTTCCAAGGGTTCGATTTTCGTTTAATAATTATAACAAAGGACATCGATTTACTAAGCAGCTTACGTAAAGCGTAGATATATTACATAACTCGAGGGTCTGCAGATCAATTACCGCCACTGACTTAATATTCCGACGCGAAGACTACTATAATATTCACTATAGCCTACCGGGGGTTTGTTTTGAGTGCACACTCCGAGGGGAGAGAGATTTTTAAAACAACATCGTAAATAAGGTATTTTATAAGGATAACATGTTTGATATCGAGTTCTTAGGTTTTCAAGATAGCTACAGCTAGATATACATTGGAAAATGTGACTTTAATTTTTTAGTAAAAGTATAGCTTTGTGCACCCCTATAACAGTGGAAGCCTCTGCTCTCGAGGTTGTTGACGAGTATGTCTACCTTGAAGAAACCGTCCAATTAGGCAGGTCAATCGTCGAATCCTACTCGGTTGGGCAGTTTTCGAGAAGCTCCGGGACGTCTTCTTGTCAGCAATAATGCAGTCATTGAAGACAAAAGTCTTCGAGCAATGCGTGTTGCCAGCGATGACCTACGGCTCTGAGACGTGGTCACTTACTATTGGCCTCATAAAAAAGCTCAAAGATACTCAACGAGCTTTGGAGCGAGCAATGCTCAGCATTTCTCTACATGGTCGAATCAGAAATGAGGAGATCTGAGAAAGAAGAACGAATATCACCGACATAACTCGAAGGATTAGCAAGTTGAAGTGGCAGTGGGCAGGGCTGCATATACAGATATAGCTCGTAGAACTGACGGCAGTTGGGGCAGAAAGGTTCTTGAATGGAGACCATGAACCGGAAGGCGTTCAATGGGACGGCTCCTTACTAGATGGACGGACGACGTCACGCCGCGTCCGATCGGCTGGTCTGGAAATCTTTGGGGTAGGCCTATGTTCAGCAGTGGACGTCTTCCGGCTGATATGATGATGATGATAACTTTGTGAAAGAGTTCAAAGTCAAAGTTAAAGTCAAAGATTATTTATTCCATAGGTAAAATAAATTTACACTTGAAAACGTCACATTTAAGCTACTGCTCGTTCACTACGCTGACCTCCATGAGAAGAACGAGCAAGAAACTCTAGGGATTGATCTTTTCAAATAAACTTAAATGCTATGGAATACACTTTGAATCAAATTTGTGTGGATTCTGGAGCCATGTCGCCTTTCCATACATCTAACACGTAATCTTCAATTTTGTAATATGATTTTTCGATCAAAATATTTTAATGTAGTTTTTAAACTTAGGAAATGATAAACTTATTATATGCTCCGGAATCTTATTGTAAAAACGTATACAGTTCCCCTTTTATGGGGAACTGTATACGTGTTCTGTATACGTGTATACGTGTTCATCCAGAGAAGTACTGCCACCTTAGCTACTTCTGCCCCCAAGCAATTGTTAGGGTATATGACTTACTTACCTGGACGAACTAGCTCTACTGGTATATGTGTACCAGAATTTCATAGCATTATAAATATTAGAAAAATCGAATGACTTTCGCAATATTTACTTTTCACATGTCAATTCAAAACATTACTTGTGTCAAATGGCTGTCTGCTAAACATTTTTCACTTGAAAATAACGATTTTGTAACAATAATTACTGAGAATCCACTTCAATCTCAAGAAATAAAAAAACATTGTAATAATGTATATCGCAAAATCAGCGACGAATTAGGTGCGCTTAAGTCACAATTCACGATTTAGAGCCGGGTCTCAAATCTTGCTGATTAGTAGGAGTAAATGAACTTGATCTTTGAAATTTTAACGAAGCCAAATCAATGTATGTGTATTACTAGTGCTGGTCGACAAGACTAATGTATAGACAATGATTGGCAAAAAAAGGTAAATGGCGTAAATGCGAGTTACTTCAAACTGTAAACGTAAACTAACACCCACAATGTAATTGATATTATTTTTGTTTAATTTTAAAATGTGTCAGAAATTACTTACCTTTCTCACACATAAGTTCATAGAGACCTTAAAACATGTACGAGGATAGATCAATTCTGTCAATTAAAATATATGAAGTATTTCATACATTTTTTCCTACTGTTGATATTGCCCACTACAAATTTAAACTTGTCTAGATGCCATCAGATTCTAGTACACATATAGGTAGTACCTGCGGTTTGAGAATACTTTTTCGTCTGCAAATACCATACGTTCAAATGTCAAAATGTTCAATGGTTCTGTCAAACTGTGGTCCTTATAATTGTGAAATTCTGCTCGAATTAACTAATTAGTCATTGTATTGGGGATAATATTATTTGATTCTCAAATATATAATTTGTCTATTGTAAAACGTTTTTAAATAAACGATATATTTTTATGTTTGATACATATAATATGTTGACTGTTTCGTCTATATTAGTTGATCTACGGATAAATTATAAATGAACTGCATAGAAGATAGCACTATCATTATGTTTAAGCATACTAAATGAATATTTGATAGTTACAAATAATATTTGATCCTCTTTTTTCATATAGGTCAATGCTTGGTTGCGTCTTCAATTTTGTTGGTCGGTTAGGTTAGTACATGAAAAGGCAGCACGAATTGAGCGAGCGTAGCGAACATGCCTTTTTTAATGCTCACTTGTCTTAGTTTTGAGGTTCAACATGAAACTATCAATGTTAACCTATACAAACATTAGGTCAGAACAGATAAAAATGTACAATGATTTAATTTATTTTACGTCTCAAAGAAAAAGCAATCACAGAAATCAAGAGATTTTAGATTTTTTGGCTGCTGCTTTTGCAAATTTAAAATGATCATTTAAATACAATCCAACGCATTTTATATATTTTTATATTTTATTTAAGAAGTGAACAAAACTGCGAAAATAATACACAAGACAATGTGCGGTGAAGTATTTATAAGCGGTCAGTGGCTGTTCTTATCCGGCTTCGCAATTACGCTGTGTCCACTGAAACTGATACCTTTTAACCTTTTATAGTTAGGCTATTGTTACTTAGTTTGTATAGATAACGAAAGGATAAGTCTATAGAAAATTTTTATAAATGAAATAACACTATGCACGTGGCAATAAAAACAATAACATTAGCATAATACATAGGGCGCACTTATACGTTTCCGGAACTGGCCACTTACATAAACAATATTTAAAAAGTAATTACAACATTTGAAAATGGAACTCTTTGGCTGTAGAATACAGTTTGTTTCATCTGACTGTCACTTGTTTTTACATTGTGGCGTTGTTTTAGAAATTGGTTGTCTACATCACCATGGATTTAACTCGTGAAAATTTTCGTAGTATGATTTTCTACGACTTTATTTTATTTATTATTATTATTATATTTCTTATTCATTCCGGAAACTTATAGTGGGCCCCACATATAAGAAATACGTCGTGTCTTGTCTTTACTCCAATCAACTTAAATATTATTAAAGTTAAATATTTAAAAAATGTTAACCTAATGGTTTGACTTACCACCTCTCAAGCAGAGGCTGTGGGTGCGAATCCGTGCTCACACCTCTGAGTTTCTCGGAATTTATGTGCGAAATTTATCATGAGCTTTTCGGTGAAGAAAAACAACCTTCGGAAAACGCAGTGGCGGACTATGGCGTAAACCTTCGCCTGAGAGGAGACCCTTGCCTAGCAGTGGGAAATATAACTGGGTTGTTGCTGATGAAATTTAAGGTTAATTAATATAATAATAATCACAAAAATAATAACCTTACTGCAAGAATTCTCCGTAGCCAATACTCAAAAACGGCCGTACCAAAATCTACTGGGACCATATTGGGACCAATTCATTCTGTTTACACTAATAGACACGTTATTTTTTCTAATATTTTTGATACGAAAGGCCTTTTTGGGAATTTATCTTTCCCCCTTAACGAATAATAAAACGGCCTCGTGTGGTCCAGAGTACGGTGGTTGCAACGATCTTCGAGACGTGTCGTCCCGAAGAAATACGTAAGTGGCCGTCGCCAAATCCTTAAATATAAAAGACGAAGGCCTGGCGCGGTGAGATGCAGCAACCGGCCGAATTGTCTCCATCGCATGTCTCAGTTGAGATGTTAAATCAGATGCCTCTGCGGGGATGACTAGGTTAGGAGGAGCAATAATGAATGAGTTTTTGGCGAGAGGAGGGTCTCGCCGAAAACGAGTTCCGGTGATGGCGCTTTGATGTCCTCCTTACAAACCGTCTGCATGGCGAAGAGCACCTGAGGCAACGCTCTCGTCCACGTGTCAGCGTAGCACATGAGGGCTGCCTTGAGCTGACGATGGAGGCGTTCCACCACGCCATTGGCGCAGGGATGGTAACTGGTGGTGCGGACCTTTTTCGCTCCGCAGAAATCCATGAGTCGCCGAAATAGCTCCGACTCAAATTGGCCAAAATCAGACTTGTACCCTTTTTCACCAGAGCCATAGAGTTATTCTCAAAAGTACTGTGATCGATCGGAATGAGCATTGAAACGAACACACTTAAACTTTGGGGTAGCAAACATGAGAAGGCACGGCGAACTGTAAACTTACCTCGCATCTCATATTCAAATAGTGCAGGGGAAGTAACGAATGGGAGGCAGGGGGACGGGGTCCTGGGAAATATCAACTCGATAGTTGACGAGGGTGGCGAACTGGCGACAACTTATGTGTCAAGTTGCAGAGGAAACGAAGGAACTGGGCCAAAAATCGGGTGAATTAGAATTTCAAATTGAATTTGCTAATCTATTAATTGCTATAAAATTGTAATTTAATATCTATTGAATAGAAACTATATAACGTTACCCGTTCGGTGTTGTTTTATGCAAATTTAGCCTTTAGGTACATTAGGTCTTAACGCAGTGTAGTAAGGAAGTTGTTGTAAGGAACAAAATAGCATTTTTTACTTTTTAACTTAATATGTACATTACGAGTATAAGTTCCATGTTTGAAACTAAGCGGTGTTTTCTTTCTGTTTTGTTTACTTTTAAATATGGCACCTATAATATACGCATAAAGGCTATATTTAAGACTCGATACTACTCCAAGTTCTCATTCAAATATTTCCCGTACTAATTCGGTTCATTTTGCTCGAGTCGAGTGGCACTAGCTTTATGTAAGAATTTATTTTTTTACAAACGAAATTAATGCCATTTAAAAAATTTATATCGTATACTATATATATTCTATTCAATAAAAAAAAAATACTGGTATATGTAAAGTATCTAATGAATACACCAGTGTTCTTGTAAAATTTTGAGGTAAGTTAGTGTTTTTTTTCGATTGCGAAAATTTTTAGGCATCGTGTTTTCACATCAGTGTATATCGTCAATTTTAATATATATTTTTTCCAAAGTGATTGTTTCCATTCTTTTACTGTAATGCGGAATGAACCAATGTCTTTTTATGTAAGTTTTGTTTATAGCGTCCCTTCCTATTAACGTCCTTAGACCTTAGAAGCGGAATATTTTCTTCAAATATAAATTGGACCAATACCGAAGTAGCCTGTTTCCAACAAAAAACACGGTACAAGTGTAAAATATAATGTAGTATTAAAACGAAAGTCGTAACACCTATATTCATTCCCACTATAGCTCCTATCAGGGCACTATGAGTCGTATTCTAGAACTCTATTCAATGCTCAAGTCAGGATTGCACTGGCAATCCCGGTACAAGTGTGGTACAATCGGTACAAGTGTAAAATATAATGTAGTATTAAAACGAAAGTCGTAACACCTATATTCATTCCCACTATAGCTTCTATCAGGGCACTATGGGTCGTATTCTAGAACTCTATTCAATGCTCAAGTCAGGATTGCACTGGCAACACACGCACTGGAAATACGACCCTAATGGCAGGGACTTGAGTATGATTTCAAGCGCTTTAAACCATACTCAGATCCTGACTTGAGCATTGAGTAGAATTCTAGAATACGACCCTAAGACTGATTGACGCTTAAAGAACAGCTCTAAACCCTAAACAGGCTACCGAGAAAACCTTCATTAGCTTTTCCTTAAACAAACAAAAGCTTTCGGGCACGGTGTACACGAAAAAAACCAATATAACCCAGAGCGGCGGGAAAGTGGAAAAGAAGTTAAGAGGTGTCTATTTGTCACGTTCCTTCCTGAATAAGGCTCTGCTTTCCAATTAAGGGTAAGCGCTCTCTTTGTTTATCTTAAATTGCGAGAAAATCTCACTCAAATTATCGAGCAAAAAGACAAAGGGGAGATCGGTGCCCCGCGGAACATAACTTTTGTTTCGTTCCGGAATAAAAAGTTGCGTATCTAATGTTTAAGGATGGCGCCGGCGGAGGGCGCGGGGAATTTTTAATAAGCGAAAAATTTAATGAGGGCGGAGAACTTTTTGCTTCGGCTCGCTGCTGTGTCAGCAGCCACCAAACGGGCAGCTCTCTCTCACTCCACAATTTGAAAAAGGAATTATTAATTATGCTTCTATATAATTTCTTTTCTCAGTTTAAATATTACTAATCGGAAGGTTATTCGGAAAAGAGGTTGAATTTGTTTTTATTATACTTGTTTATGAAACAAGTGAGGGGCGAACAAGTCGTATGCCTGGTGGTAAGCGACACATCTGTCCATAACAGTTGCTTTGCCAATCAGAGCTTTAAATTGCAAAGATCTGAGGAACACTTCCACTGCGCCCGTCACCCTTAGATATAAGTTAATAAGTTCCATGTATACGCCTGCAATTTCATCAGCAATGCACACATTAATTGCTTGGCGGTAAAAGTAGTAAGGTGGCAGTACTTCCTTGGAAGAACTCTTTCACAAGGAGCTCTACTATTACTGAATTGTATGACTACAAACTGCAAATTATTATTGGCCCCTCTGCAAAATGGAGAACCCATACCTAGCTATGTAAGGCGCTTAACTGTCCATAAGGCTAGGAACATTGTATAGGAATAAAACGAAGAAATAAATACTTAAACCACTGACTTACAAATAAATGGACGAGGCGTCTAATACAAAAACCACGAAAAAAATGTCCCAAGTCAACCTATTTAAACGTAGTGACATGTAAAGGAATATGAAAAAGCTTTTAAATTGTAATGTCATCGCAGTACTGTCTAATTTTGCTTGCTTCGCTGTCAGTCAAACAAACGAAGATTAAAGCATGAATGACGCTCTGTATACGATTTTAACGCCCTATAAGTTCGGACACTTTTTAGCGCGGACCCGACGTCCATACAATTGTAAGTCAATGACTTAAACCTAAGATTCGTAACACATGTTTCTGAGTGAGCATTGTGTAAACAAATACTTCACCTGATAAACGTAACTTTGTCTAACTTAAAGCGAGCGTGTCTCGTTAGACGCGGGCCTTATTACCGGCGGGAGTAAGAGGCCAATTTACCGCGCCACTAGTCAAGGAACGACATCTGCTAATCGATTGATTGACCCCACCTTGTAAAAAATGCGGGGGACCGATTGTCCCCAAACGCCCCATGCGTAGCCTCTTCAATTGCCGATATATATTGCTTTAAAGCATTACTTTGCCATTAAAATACGTACACAGTTATACATGTTTTATTTATTCGTATTAAGTTGTCTTTAACTTATTCAATAATAAATCACAACACTCCTATTTCGGAAAACCTAACAACAATGTAACACTTGATGCTATAGCACCTAGCGTTTAACCAGAGCTCGTAAGCCGAGACAATGGAGGCTCCCCTTCGAATATTATTTTTGCACGAACCGTGGCATTGCCTCACCTTGCCTTTATTAACTGCAGGGAGGACGCCTTTGATGCAGTGCAGCCGCTGTCGCTACCGCTTCCGACCCTGTACCCTCACAACTAATGATTTTAAATTCACCTAAATCTCCTTGGATATGTTATGAGGGCTATTTGATGTATAAATTAACATTTAGTCGAGTAACGGTTATTATAGTAATTTATGCGTATTTGATTGAGTTTTATGGTTGATAATTTGTATTTATGGCGTTCAAAATTTTTTATAGGCATAGTTTGAACGTCGTGCGAATATATTGAAAGTGGATTCGCGGAATTTGTGTGTTCGTTCGCCACACAATTAATAATTTCGCACCATAGATGTAATAAGGCCATATCTGCAAAATGACTGATTTAAGTTTCCTCGATCCAAATTAGTCATAATTTTTAATGATTAAATAGGAGAGTTGTAAAAATTGAAATATACATAATTTGTTTCATGTATTTCGTATTATTTTTATGATTTTCATATATTAAAAGCAATTTTGACTTATGGGCTTTTTAAGCAGCAGCTTTTTATGAACCGCGATGAATATATTGCTCAGCAAAGTACGAGTACATCGGTTGTGTTTTTTTGATTCCGGGTAACCTAAATCTGTGCAGGCTAGACTACATGTTGACCAAATATTTGTATAATCTACCAGACACCGTGCTAAATGACATCTAAGGTAATGTCAGGAAATGTAAAACTGTTTTAAAGAGACACTATCTAATATTGTAGTGTCACTTGAATACATCTATATCTTGAACTCTAGAATTTGTTAATGTAAGTATGGAGACTGTTAACTCACTCCAGGTAGTTAAATAAGTAAGTTTTTTGCCTAAAGAGAAAGAAGAGACAAATTTAAATTTTTTTGAAATTGTATAAATTTGAAAAAAGAACACAAAAAGAAAAACAATTTGCAACAATAAAGGGCTATGTAATAAGGCCTACTTCCGTTTGCAACTGGCATTAATTTCTATTCTTATTAATTTAGAAGAATGCAAGCGGGCGAAAAAATCATAAGCGAGATTGAGATGGGCGAGCGAGACGTTGTCATGGCTATCACTTTAATGAGAGAGGGGGACGCCGAGAATTTCTTAGCAACTTCGCTCGTCTTTTTTGAGTTGCTCTCTTTTCCGTTTTTAATTATTGAACCACTCATTCCTAATTATTGTTATTAGCGCTGGGGAGACTGGTGAAAATTGAGGGTCTCGAAGTAATATTGACCGGTCGGTTTGAGGTGCGTCTCTGGGGAGGTTTTTAATTGTGTGCGCTTTTGACTTTTCCTCTTGTTCCGTGAGACGCTCCAATAAACTTGAATTTTACGGTGTCTCGCTTGTATTAGTCGGCTTTCATTAGTGAGGGTGCTTTGACTGAAACTTTACACTTATTGGGTTGAGGAAAATTCCTAGCTTTTGTTTGTTAAACATCTGTAGGTGTATTTTAATATCTAAGCATTGGTTGGGGGGATTGGGTGCGAGCGCGGGACGGCAGCAGTCAATCCGCTAATGTCCCTAATGCGTATCGGTGCGCATTAGGCATTTTATATCCAAATTGCCGCTCTCTGAGCTAAACCTCCCCAGTAAGCCATGAAACCGAGATCAAAGGAGCTTGCAGCCATTACGATTGTGGCTCATTTTTTATTTAGCCCGAGAGCAAAGCGAGACTCTTATCTTAACGCTCCCGCCTACTTTATGACGTTATAAAAGCTGATTTTTAATCTGACGTGCCCGGGAAATTGCCCCGAACAATTCCATTTCGTTCCAATTTGATTCCTTGCACGTTTTACATTTTTTCAATCTTATATGTGACGAGACAAGGTTTTTATTAGTCTGGATCTTCTATATGTATAGAATAAAAGTTTAGCTCTATCACATAAAATTTTTGCTATAATTTAAAAATATATTAAAAATGTTGTTTCAGTAATGAACTGACATAGTCTTAAAAATTAATTTACTCTAATACGTGATTGCAAAAAAGCAAGCTAGCCTAATGGCTTGAGCTAACGCCTCTCAAGTAGGGGTCATGGGTTCAAATCCGGGCGTTATATACGAAATTTAATTTGACAATCACTATGAGATGAAATCTGCACATCGAAGATGGTTCACAATCGGAAAACTTATGAAGACCCCAACGTGGGTACCCAGCATTGGGACGTATAAATAGGTTGACGATGATGCTGAATACGCAAGTAACATGTTTTATCGTCAGAATACATTTTTATCGCTTTCATATAAAATCCTTAGCTAACCTTAATATAAACGTTCCACAAATTGTCTCAAAAAATAATGTTGTAATTTTTTTAAGGCAATGTAATATTTATATTACATTATTATTTAGGAAACCCTGAATCGCGGGTGCCATGGACACACATAGATAACCATAAATAACATCCAAACTCATGAGAGAGATGTAGGCCATACAAATATTTCTCCCGGCCCGGGAATCAGACCCGGGACGTCTGCGTGGCAGTCCTGCATGCCACGGAGGCAGTTGTTTTGTTTCTATGGGTACTTATGTATTTAAATACCTTAGCCATTTAAAAAATAAACATAAGAGAATATAAAAAGAAAATTTACACGCATTGATGGGTAAGAAAACGAACGGACGAAATGGTTAAGAAAACGTTCATACTTTAGGTAAATTAATTCCTTCAATTCCGACTACTGATTATTATGTATTTGTTCCAAAGTGCAATAAGGATTATTTGTACTGTATTTGTTTAAACACGTGTATTCGGTGGGACCGTCGATTTTGTAGTCTTCCTTGTTTTTGTTCCGTTAAATGGGCCGGTGGGTGTAATGGGAAGAAAAACGTTGAACTTTTAGCACACCACGTCTTCGATATTATGTAGATTATGTTATTGATTATCTCTGTATTGCATATGTATTTTTGCTGGTGAAATTACAGGCACTTGGGACTTGTTAACTTATGTCTGAGATGACGAGCGCAGTGGCAATGACTTTTAAATATTTAAAGCTCTTAGTGGCACTGCAACTGTTATGGAATGGCGTGTTGCTTACCACCAGAAGCACGACTTGTTCGTCCCGTTACTTGGTATTTAAAAAAGAAATAATTTTCTCTAAAAAGTGTTTACCATTGCATCTCGTGTTATCCCCTAAAACATATTTTGGATAATCTGTGGAACTCTGGATCAATATCAGCAGTTTATGAACTCGCACGTGTTACAATATGTTTCCACTAGCAAAGGGGCGCTTATAGAACTCGAGGGAAGCCGAATTTAAGGGAGGCGGAAGCCTTTTTATGAATAACTAAATGATTTATGAAGTAAGCACCGAATGTCTTCATATTTTTGCGATGTTACGTAGCGCCTTTGATATGTGTGTCTGGAGAAAGGATGATTGTAGAAATATTATATTATAAAAAATATATAGCAGATATGTGTTTATATTATGCATAATACAGTCTTTCTTTAACCCCTTAAACGTTTCACGGCGATATGCTTTCCCGGTCTTTGTGGTTTTTGTTGATGACGTGAGTTGACGCAGTCTATTGGATATCCAGGTGTGTCATATTTGATTCCCACATTAGTAAGCTTGCTCAAAGGGTTAGAAAGCTTACCTATAGTTTCAAACAACTTCGCCATGTGTTGGATGGCTACCTGATAAGAAATGTCTATCTGACACTCTGTCACTCCATTATTTCGTAGTGTATTGTTTCCTGGGGTGGTGCGGCGAGGTCCCATAAGCTCATTTTGGAAAGGGCACAGCACAGATTGATTTTAAAGGTCTGCTTATTTAAGCCCCATATGCATCCTACGAGAGATCTTTATTCTGAAAGTAAAGTTTTAACTGTTCGACAGATGTAACTTCTTGCTCTGATTTAAAACAACACTCTTTGATTGAATTTCGTCCTGATCATCCTATGGCGATTTGAAGGCGATCGCATGAGGTATGCAAAGCGATTGCAGTGAGAACTTCTTTTGCAAAGAGGTTCAGTGAATACCTGAGAGGAAGGCTTTACAATTACGCTAATAAAGTTTTGGAAATATATTCGTATACTCAAAGGGAATGTAAAATAATTACAACTCAATGGCTTTTATCGAAAGACTACACGGAAACGGAAAATATTATGTTAAATTATTAGTTTCTGTATTGATGTTAGTACTCATATAAATAAACCCACCCTCTAAGACGTTTAGCTAGCCTTAACACACGCATACCCGCACACGCACGTATTCACGCACTCACGCACGCACGCACGCACGCACGTACGCACGCACGCACGCACGTACGCACGCACGCACGCACGTACGCACGCACGTGCGCGCACTCACTCACTCACTCACTCACTCACGCACGCACGCACGCACGCACACTCACGCAAGCACGCACGCACGCACACACACACACAAACACACACACACACACACACACACACACACACACACACACACACACA